>NC_090763.1:5106454-5121454 GCF_036898095.1 Palaemon carinicauda
GGATGGGTTACCATTATAGCCACATATACATCTGTGGCCATCCATGGCATGGATTTTGAGTAATGAGTTAATGCCCTTGCCTCACTAAAACAGTATTGCTTGAACTAACGACATGCCACAGGAGTCTGGTGCGAGCGGCTATGGACCAACACACCTCTCTCTCTCTCTCTCTCTCTCTCTCTCTCTCTCTCTCGTCCGCAGATGACTAACACTATACGTGGTTGGTTGACCTGACAAATGACCTGGCGTTGCTACATCGACACAAAGTAATCGCTAGTAATCCAACATCGGCGATCATTAGTGATTTAGCTCTGTCACTACATTCATTATGCATTTGAGTCACCTTAGAGCGAATTGTCATTCAGGAGCAGGGGTGCCATTCGTACGATAATTATCGTACATGTACGATTATTTTAGGTCCAGTACAATGTACGATACATACCTTAGGTATATAGATATATGTGTGTTTAATTAAACAGTTATACTAAAATATTTGAAATAAGTCAATCATGTAACTTCTTAATTATTATTTTGAAACTGTGTACGATAATTTTGGTTGAAAAACGACAATTTTAAGGCTCACGTACGATAATCCAGTCGAAATAATCTGGGAACCCTAGTCAGGAGTGATTATGAGAAAATAGGAATGGTGAGTTGGAGGGGTGGGGGAAGCGTAGGGATTTGGAGGGAGATTAGTATAAGTGGAAGGGGGGGGGGGGGGGGGGGGAGGTAGTGGAGATTAATTTCTGCGGCAATGACACAAATATTCAAAGAATGAAAATCGTCACTCAAAATCCCTTACAAGCGACCATTTACCGCTCGGGACGATATAATATTTACGATAGCTTTAGAATTTCCACTTCTTTCTTTTTTTCTTTTTCTTTTTTTGCATTACGGTGCAAAATGGTTATTCCGTTTTTTTGCAATGTTGCGTGATCATGTGACTTCCCATCTTCGTTAAATAATGTGAAGAATTTCACATGGCTGAAGAATAAGTCATGTGAGATGTTACACTTTTTTTTTTTTTTTTTTTTTTTTTTTTTTTTAAGAATTTCATAATGAGAGATGAGTCGGTTGAATAAAAAGAAAATAATCTAGGTGTGGTTTCTAGCTATAGTAGTATATTGATGTGAGATTTCTTAAATTCTGTGATGATCTGTTTTTCAAAAAGTCGAATCTTGTACCAATATATGTTAAGAATTAAAACAACACACTTTCACATAAGCATATCTACTTATATTATTTATCTCCTTATATATTATACAAATGTAGGATGTATATATATATATATATATATATGTATATGTAAATATATACACATATATATACATATATATATATATATATATATATATATATATATATATATACATATATATGCATGTGTGCATGTATATATACTATATATATATTCTAATATATGCATAGATAGATATATGCATAAATGACTATATGTATATATACATGTATATATATATATATATATATATATTATATATATATATTATATATATATTATATATATATATATATATATATATATATATATATATATATACATATATAGTATATACACATATATACTGTATACATATATACATATATACATATATACACATATATATATATATACATATATAAATATATATATATATATATATATATATATATATATATATATATATATATATATATATATATATATTTATATATATATATATATATATATATATATATATATCGGTTGACGAAATCAGGAACCATGATCTACCCATCCCGGATGCGTATTAAGTAAAAATATATAAACATATCAATAACACAAGAATAATCAGAAACCGCAAATGTAGAAAGATACAATTGAAAATAAGAAAAAGGTAAGCAGATGGACAAAACTCATAAAAGAAATTAGAAAAAAAAATATTAAGAAACCACGTTAATACTTATTAAACAAAATTAGTATTTTTTATGGTTAAGAAAAAGCCATAGTGAAACGATTTGATTTCTAAATTAAGTAAAAATGCAAGAATAAAAGGTTAAATATTTTTGCAATTAAAAGCATATTCGCACACTGAAGGCCATTCAGATTTCATGGTGATTTTGATATTTGACGTATTGAGAAAATTCAAATGCGCAGCTTATCTTTTTTTTTTTTTTAATATTGAGTCACAAATAATTATTTATGGAATGAAAATTATATAACTTAATTTATATAAATCATACCTTTTTATTCTTATTATTTTAATTCACTTGATATTACACACTATTATTAGGCAATCATTCTGGAATTTTTCAATATGTTTAGCATCTATTCGTTTTATTATTTAATTTCGTTATTATTAGGTATTTTCTTAGTATTCACCATTCATTTACCCTATGTTGAATTCAAGTTATAAATATATACATATCTATCTATCTATCTATCTATCTATCTCTCTATCTATCATAGGTAGCAGTATAGACCGATAGATAGACAGATAGATAGATAGATGTGTAAATATTTATACTTTGAATTCCACATAAAGTAAATGAATGGTTAAAACTATGAAAATACCTAATTAAAACGAAATTAAATGAAAAAAAGAATAGATGCTAAACAAATTGAAAAATTCTAAATTAATTAATTAATAACAATGGCTAACTTAAAGTGAAGAAAATAATAATAAGAATATATCCATCGATGTATGAAATATATATATACATATATATATATATATATATATATATATATATATATAAATATATATATACATATATATATGTATGTATATATATATATATATATATATATATATATATATATATATATATATATATATACATGCAATACATGTCATCCCTGATCCTTGAAATTGCATAATCCATGAAATAGGTATTTCATTGCCTTTTTATACGGAACATACAACAATTTCCCGAAATATTTATGGATTTATATAACCTGCCTAATTCATATATTAGTTAGCCTATTTCAGGAAATGAGCAAGTTGCCTTGGCCCTGATTTAGGCAAATCAATGATATTATAGTAGTATAATAGGCAATTAATGTCTTGCTAATGATATATAGATACTGAAGCCCTTCATTCCGGAACAGGAGGTCAAGGGTTCACAAAATGTTGTTGTTCTCCTAAGTGTAAAGAAAGGGTCAAATGTGGCCCAGCCTTTACTATCTTAATAACAACAGGGTTGTAGTGGCCTGGTGGTAGCGTCCTTGCCTACTGATTGCCAGACTGGAGTTCGAGTCCCACTCAAACTCGTTAGTTCCTTTGGTCACTGCATCCTCACCCTCTCTGTGAGCTAAGAAGGGAGTGGTTTGAGACCTGCTGAGTTGTCAGCACCCATTGCCTGGCCCTCCTTGGTCTAGCTTGGGTGGAGAGGGGCTTGGGCGCTAATCATATGTAATATGGTTAGTCTCTAGGGAAATGTCACTGTCCCTTGCCTCTGCCATTTATGAGCGGCCTTTAAAACCTTAAACAAAACATTAAAACATTTAAATGTAAGAATACGTGTTAAGTAAAACTTGCATTCTTGAGAATCATGTACTTTTCACCTAGGTATTTCATTTTGTTTTATTATGTAAATATATTTTATGAGGTATAGGATGTATATTGTGATGATACGGATGATGATGATGATGATTATAAAAATGTTTCTTTTTTTTTACTATGTATTATGCATTTTTATTATGTATTATATTCCCTTTTATTCCTTTTTTTTAGCCTAGGAATAAGAGTGGTTGAGTGTACAGTATAAGCATAAGAGAATTTATTGCACGTGAAAGGGAATTAGTTCAGGGAATAAGGCTTTTTTGAACTTGTTATCTAACAACCTCACTGAGTAATAACTGAACTTTATAAGTACAAGGGTCCAATATCTAGATATCATTAGCAAGACATTAACTGCTTATGGTGCTACTATAATTAATTTGCCTAAATCAGGAACCAGGCAACTTGCCAGTTGCCGGAAATAGGCTGCTTCATCTGTGATTTAGTCAACTTCTATTCACTCATAAACATTTTAAGTATTCTGTCTTCTTGTCTTCTATTAAAAGTTGTTGTTTATCAACAAAACAAGACTTAAAAAGTTCGTCTTAGTTGTTGATTTAAGTTGCATTGATGGTAAGGCTTTTTTTTTTTTTTTACTTTGTTTTAATTACTAAGATCCTTGAGTGAGGAGTTTCGTAAAACAGACAGTGAAATGTCTATTCCATGGATTATGCACATTGATTACATAACTCATGAAATAGGCAACATCGAGAATTAGAAAAGATATATAATTATATATATATATATATATATATATATATATATGCATATATATATATATATATATATATATATATATATATATATATATATATATATATATATATATATAACTTCAATATTAAAACAGATAATTCATATATAGACTATACATTAGAAATAAATAAATCATAATGTAGAGACAATTACGAGAAAGAAAAAGAATAGGAGAGGTGAGCCATGTACTCTCCACTTCCCATTTTCTTTTTTAGTATTGCTATGGGTAAACTAAAAGAAACTCATCTTCATTCATTTCGATATATATTCAGAGGTGGAATTTTCATGAGTTGGTACATAGAGGGCAGAAAAATTTTACCCAAGTCCTCGCCTTGAAGAAAAAATCATAACATTTATGACTCTCAAATAAAATATCTATATAAAGATATTTGTATGGTATTATTTTCAAGAAAATTAAAACGAGTAGAAACATAAATAATGCAAAATATTTAAAGAAAATTGAAATTATAAAATATTTGGCGTATTGTAAAATAAACTAAACAAAGCTGAGATATAATTAATAAATATCATCACATTTTAGCCCAGAAAATTACGCAGAACATTTAAATCGCGGAGATTCCTTGGAAAATCGTAAAAAATTTGATCATTCCGAGAACTTGAAGAATAAAGGCTCATGATATATAATGCCAATCACTGATTATCATTAACGACAAAAGGTCAATATATTAAATACAATTAAACGCAGTTATATCTAAATATTAATTCAGGGAAATTGAGAACCATAAAAAATTGAGAAACGATAATAACACTTTATGGAATCCAAACATTTGCGATTGTCTTAAAAGATATAATTTGCTGTACAGGTAGAACCTTTTGCCTACATATGCCGTAGATATAATTTATTTTTAAGAGAAGAGATTCAAACGTATGATTAACGAAGTCTTTTGGTATTAGCAAGGAAACTATATCTTACAGAAACAATAATATAGTTTCTGTTAGGAATGTATTAAGTTTTCTCTTCATATCTAATGAGTACTGTATAAATGTGCTAAATCAGCTCTTCCCTACAATGTCCATATAATCTCTCTCTCTCTCTCTCTCTCTCTCTCTCTCTCTCTCTCTCTCTCTCTCTCTCTCTCTCTCTCTCTCTCTCTCTCAGAAATCTAGTTAGTCGATTAATAAGAGAAACAAGATCAGCATAGATATAAATTACATTGGGTAACAAAATCAATATCAATTTACATGACCTTGGTTAAGAATAAGAATATTTGACGGTTTATCCCTTCAGATGAGAGAGAGAGAGAGAGAGAGAGAGAGAGAGAGAGAGAGAGAGAGAGAGAGAGAGAGAGAGAGAGAGAGAGAGAGAGAGAGAGAGAGAGAGAGTAGGCCTTGGAAAAATAGATAAAGAAAGCATGGCAAAAGGAAAGCAGGCCACTTTTATTTTCTGGACAGCAAAAATAAAAAATTTCAGCAAGCAATGGAACAATCAAAATAATGGAATAATTAAACAATGGCTGAAACAAATAAACAGTGCCAACCCTAAAAAAAAAAAAACGATTAAAAATAAACCACTCCCAGATTCAGGATTCTCCTGCAGTAGGAAACCTAACGCTTTGAAAGTCCTGTAACTTGATAGAGGCGTCTTACCAGTAACTCTCGGTATGATGTAGTTTCAAGTATCAAGGATAAGAAGGTGATCTTACCTGTAATCGACAGACAGGCGAAGGTGATCGGGATTCGAGAGTATATATACAGAAGGTGCCCCTGCAGATTCATCATCAGTGCCACCATGAAGTTCCTGGTGAGTTCCTCCAGCTATTGTGTAGTTCTTCCAAATAATAGTAATAATAATAATTATAATAATAATGATAATGATAATGATAATGATATAATATTATTATTATTATTATTATTATTATTATTATTATCGTTATTATCATTATTATTATTATTATTATTATTATTATTATCATTATTATTATTATCATTATTAATAATATTTTCACTAGCGAATCTAAAACCCTATTTGAAAAAAGCAGGATGCCTTAAGCCCAAGGGCTTCAACAAGGAAAGTAGTCCAGTTAGGAAAGGACATGACACTGAATAGTTTGCCTGAGTGTACCCTCAAGCAAGAGAACTCTAACTCCAGACAGTGGAAGACCATTGCACAGAGGCTATGGCAATACCAAAGACTCGAGAACAATATTTAGATTTTTGAGTGTCAAAGACGGATTTGGCGTTGAAATATCTATGACTGTTTAATCCTGAAGACGGTATATCTTGCGCTAATCGATAGTACTGAGCGATGGTCCAGCGTGCCGAAGACTCAATTTTGAGATTTATTCAATTTACAGAAGACATTAATTCAGATCTTTTGTGTTTGAAAGATGACACGATCTTTGAATTTATCATATCCGTTTCTGGCAGACACGTCTGCTTTGTGATCTGTTATCCCAAGCTTTCAAATATCTGAATAATATTCCAGTCATATCGCATCTTGCTAAGTAACTCTCGCAGCTCTTGCATGTTTTGACAAATGCCTGGCTCCTTGAGTGTTTTAGTCTGTTGCTGTCAACTGGAAATGACAATTGGATATTCAAGAACTTAAACGGTGACTAAAATAAATGATTTCAGGCCTCTCTGAAGTAGATTGATCAAATATTAGTTCTGTCTATGGTTGGAGATGGGGCTGTTGGTAGACGTAATGATAAATTCTAGCCCAGGAAACAATTAAAAGTTCTGCATCCATTCAAATTTAGTTTGTGCATTTATGTGTATGAATGAGATTTTATGAATACATATGTACATTCATACACATTCATATGTTCACATGAATAGAATTTTATTTAGAATTCACACTTTTGGTTTTCGAAAAGTATCTTCAGCAATTCCAGACTCCTCGATTCAAGACTAAAAGAGAAATTTTTGAATTCTTTGAAACTTTTGAAAACTACTACCAATCACTACTTGAATTCCAAATTTCAATGAAAATCCAGTTTATGTCTTTTTGCCTTCTATACCTTCTTCCTAACTTAGTGAACTCCGTTTTTAGCTTCATCTTCTATCCATTTTGATATTCGATAAGTAATATAGAGAAAATTTTTCCGTCTTCCTGAACGTTTTTGTACCTTTATGATTATCTATTTTTTATGTTTTAGAAGCCATTTCTCTCTATCTATACTTTTCTTCTTTCTAATCTAACAGTATCTTATTTTTTTCTCTCTTTATTTCTCTTATCATAGATTAGTTGAATGATGGCGTAGATTACACCCAAAACCATTGACAGTTTTTTTTTTTTAATTTATTCTGTACAATAAAATATAACTTAAACTTCATGTAAGGAAAAGTTCCAAGCTACGTACTGTTGATATTTTTATTTATATTAATTACTTTTATGGGAAGGAAAACAGACAAGAAAACATGTTATGAATATTTTCTTAGTTAATTTCAGTACATGCTTATAAAAGAATGATCATATCAACATATGCAGAGAGATATAGATTAAGATAAAGATATAGAATAAGTGTTATAGATGATGCTATTGACGCTAATATAGATAAGTGTCCATTCTATTTATGAAGGGATTGTATACTGCTATTTGCAACTCACATGCTTTGAAATTGCTTTCATATTATAATAGAACATCCTTAACAAATATCAATTGGACATTCGATTATATAATTCCGGCAGGTGTGTAAAATGCAAATGATCTAATCAAATGTTCTGACATTTCAGGTTCTTATATCTCTGCTGTTATCAGCAGAAGCTTCCCAGCTTTCAGGCCACAGCCACAGCCACAGTCTTCCAAGTAGCTCGACGTCTGTCGGTTTTGGAGGGTTATCGTCGTCGTCGTCATCCCTATCTGGAACCACCAGCTTGCTTGGAGGAAATGGAGGAGTCTTTTCTTCCCAGGGATCAGGCAACTTGGTTTCTACGTCCTCAATAGGAAGTGGCACTTTTGGAGGCCAAAGCAACCCAATCTCTGGACTAAGTTCAAGAAGCTTCGGTTCATCAATTGGTCAAGGATCAGGGAGTTTTGGCTCCTCATTTGGACAAGGATCAACCAGTTTTGGCACCCCATCAGGACAAAGATCAAATAGTTTTGGTTCATCATTTGGGCAAGGATCAAGTGGTTTTGGCTCCTCATTTGGACAAGGATCAAGTAGTTTTGGCTCCTCATTTGGACAAGGATCAAGTAATTTTGGCACCTCATTTGGACGAGGATCTAGCAGTTTTAGTTCCTCTTCCTGCCGACAAGGGGAAGTTCTTCATGTTGATGGTCGATGCGTGGTTCCAGAGATCAGACGCAATTACTTTTCCTACACCATTCCTAACCAACCAAGATCTACAGGTCCATTACCTGTCATCCCACCACCAAAAGTAGACCATAATGTCCTGTTTGTTCAATTGCCAGAGGACAATGGCGCTGAAGATCCTATCGTCATTCCACCACCAAGGCAGAATAACATTGTTTACGTCCTGAAGAAGCAGTCCGAACAAGGACAAAAGGTGATAACTTTGCCTGAACAACCCCGCACTAGCCCTGAGGTATACTTTGTCAACTACAAACCAGGAGAAAATCCTGGTCTCCCAGGAGGCATTGACCTGCGAAGTGCTCTTAGCAGGGCATCACAGGGAACTAGCCAAGTTATCAGTGGATCAACTGGAAGTGGATTTGGTGGCCAGTCCTTCGGTGGATTCAGCCAAAGTGGATTCGGAGGGCAGTCAACAAGTGGATTTGGAGGACAGTCAACAAGCGGATTTGGAGGGCAGTCAACAAGCGGATTTGGAGGGCAGTCAACAAGTGGATTTGGAGGAGGGTTTAGTAGTTCCACAATTGGGCAAGCACCAGGTGGATTTATTGGACAGTCTGGAGGATTATCATCATCATCCAGCGGATTTATTGGACAATCTGGAGGATTATCCTCATCATCCGGCGGATTGATTGGACAATCTGGGGGACTGTCATCAGGTGGATTCATTGGACAATCTGGAGGACTGTCATCAGGTGGATTCATTGGACAATCTGGAGGACTGTCATCAAGTGGATTTAATGGACAGTCTGGAAGTAGCTTTACCAGTGGTGACCAGTCCTTCGGTGGCATTAGCAGTCGAGGAACATCTAGTGGATTTGGAAATGGCTCTGGCCTTAGCTCCAGTGGAAGCGACTTGGGCTTCTCATCCTGAAGGTCGTAATCAAGAACCCTAAGACTAATTTTGGCGGACAAACGATGAACAAGAATACTGTAAAACCAATCAACAACTATAGGAGGGCAATATCCAACCGGATTATTAAATTTCACCTACATTGTTCCGTTCAGTGTAGCTATCTAGATAGAATGGACTAATTGGCACATGTAACTGGTAAATTCTAGATGTAGTGATGTCACTGATGTGTTCCTAATTACAACATTTCATAATCACGAAGACTTTATTTCTCCCTTTGATATGTACAACATTTTATTCTAGAAAATATCACCTTATTCTCAAAAGGAAAGTTATCTAACATTCATAAAGTAACTTCCACTCATAAAGGAGTTATTCTTTGAGAAAATTGATATACTTCATAAATCATATCAAAGTGAAACTCCAAAAGGAGGTCAGAATTTGAAGAATTATAATGTTATTTCTTGTAAGATTTAGGAGAGTAATCTGAAGCGTTTAATACTACACAATATATGGAACGTTCTTGATTTTTGACAAAGTGCTGGAACTTATTGGTGGTTTTAGATTTTCGCATTAAAGAGGGGTTTGACACTAAAGCCCACCTAAGTCACTAAGACAGAGGGATGAGTGTAGGAATGACGACTCAAACTTCTTATTGTTCTTAAATGCTACAGATATTTGCAATTAATCATACCCAATTCTTGTTGGAGAAAATATCTCAATATAAGGTTAGAAAAACCTTATAGTCAAAGACTTTGAATAACAATAACAATAATTATCATAATTGCTATTTAATATATCACGGGGCATTCATGTCTACTCTTTTATCATTTTATTTTATGATTATTCCACCAGTCATAAGAAATTTTACACAAAACAGAATTTGGTATATATAATCCTTTAAAGGTCAGTCATGAATGACAAAGGCAAGGGACAGTGACATTGCCCTAGTAAGCAGGACAATGCTCTAGAAACTGACCACACACATAAGTACATACATACACACACACACATATATATATATATATATATGAATATATATGTATATGTATGTATATATATATATATATATGTATATATATATATATATATATATATATGAATATATATGTATATGTATGTATATATATGTATATATATATATATATATATATATATATATATGAATATATATGTATATGTATGTATATATATATGTATATATATATATATATATATATATATATATATATATATATATATATATATATATATATATATATATATATATATATATATATATATATATATATATATATATATATATATATATATATATATATATATATGATCAGCGTCCAAGCACCCTCTTCACCAAAGTTCTGACCAGGGAGGGCCAGGCAATGGCTGCTGAGGACTCGGCAAGTAGGCCTGTAGGCTACCCAAACTCCCTCCTCATCCTTAGCTCACAAGGATGGTGAGGTTGCAGCCACTAAAAGGAACTAACGAGTTCGAGAGGGACTTGAACATCAGTTTGGCGATCATCAGACAGGGACGTTACCAATAGGCCACCACAACAGACTAGAGACGATATCTATCTATAATAAAAATGAAGATATTCAGCTCTTCATTTCTTACATCTATTTGTTTGTGGGTAAAGAAAATCAAAACACAAACACTCAAGCCTCCTTGATATAGACATTCATGCAAAGCAGAAAAGAAAAATTCCGATGTCAATTTGGTTGAATTACTTTATTGTCTTCTAAGCGTAGACGTAGCTTTTTACACATGAGTGAAATGAGTTTGCCAGTAAACAGAAACATCATTGCGAGTTCAGTGGAGTTTTTGTTGAACATAGGTTGCTTCGACGCCAACTGCTTACAACGACGAGGTAATCGTACTCTTTATGAAGAAAATATTAGGGGAGAGTACCGGATTATATTCCTTGGTAAGAGTAAGGGATTGCATTTCTTAAGAGGAGTACAGAATCACATCCCTTGGGAAGAGCATTGAATTTTATATCTTGGGAAGAGTAATGGATTACATCCCTTGGGAAGAATAAAGGATTATATCACTTGGAAAGAGTAAAGGATTGCATCTCCTGGGAAGAATAATGGATTACATCCCTTGGAAAGAGTCTTGGATTTCACCTCGAGATTAGTAAGGGATTACATCCTTTGGGAAGAATAAGGGATTAAATACCTTGGAAAGAGTAAATGATTGCATCACTTTGGAAGAGTAAGGGATTACATTTATTTGGAAGAGTAAGGGATTACATCCCTTAGGAGGAGTATAGGATTTCATCTCTTGGGAAGAGTATAGGATTTCATCTCTTGGGAAGAGTAAGGGGTTACATTCCTTGGGAAGAGTAAGGGATTACATGCCTTGGGAAGAACAAGGGATTATATACATCCCTTGGAAAGAGAAAAGGATTGCATCTCTGAGGAAGAGTAAGGGATTACCTCGCTTGGGAAGAGTATGGTATTTCATCTCTCGGGAAGAGTAAGGAATTACATCCCTTGGGAAGAATAAGGGATTACATCCATTTGAAAGAATAAGGGCTTACATCCTTTGGAAACAGTAAAGGATTGCATTTCTCGAGGAGAGTAAGTGATTACATTCCTTGGGAAGAGTAATAGATCACATCCCTTAAAAATACTTAGGAACAGCCTCTATAGGGAAGAGTAAAAGATTACATCGATTGGGAAGAGTATTGGATTACATCTATTGGGAAGACTATGGGATTTCATCTCTTGGGAAGAGTAAGGGATTATATCTCTCGAGCGAATTTTCCAGGGTCAAAATAATTGAATTTCATTTAGATTTTGTAATTTGAGGAAATTCCCACTGATTTTATCCATTATGTGGTCTATATATGAGGTGAGATAGATACTTTCATCTGAAGGCCAAAGAATTGTACAGATTTCAACTGCTATAGATGGAATAAGAACATATAAAAGAGTGAAGGGATTTAATTTAGTCTTAGGTAAGAAGATAAACAAATTCTTCTGTTTTATTTTTCTTAAGGCTGTTTTCTCCTGTCAGTTATAGATTTTAATTCATTTATAAATGAAAGAAAATAGATTACTATTTCAAAATCTTTTTCAATCGTCTTTTTCGAAGACCTCATAGTTATAGGGTTGGTCACCCCATCCCTTGAACTATTTAAAGGTTTAAAGGCCGCTCATGAATGGCAGAGGCAAGGGACGGTGACATTGCCCTATCACGGAGGACAATGCCCTAGAGACTGACCATATTACATATGATCAGCGCCCAAGCCCCCCCCCCAACCTAGGACCAAGGAGGGCCAGGCAATGGCTGCTAATGACACAGCAGATAGACCTATAGGAGGGCCACCACAACCCTGAATAGAATCCTGTAACAGATCTTATAGGACCTGCACAAGTTGCTTGGCCTACTTTGCTCAAGAGAAATTAATAAAAAAAGTGCCTGTAATATTTTATGAGCCTAAGAATAGATACTTATTAAAGAAAATTAGGAAAAAAAAAAGTTATTTGATAAATATATGAGAGACAAACGGTAATTAACTGGCTCGTTAACGATCGTTAATCGAGTTTCTTTACATCCTCTTGTATTCTGGAATCAATAGCTTTGAGGTTTATCTTTTTATTACTTAACAACCTTGGTAATATAATCCTGATGTCCAGTAATTAATCATATAAAATAGAAGAATTTTCTATAAAGTTAACCTCTTTAATTATCTCTTTCTTAAATTGTTTAGCTTCAGTTTCATAGACATAATAAAAGACAATAAAAGACTATCAGGGATATACAGAAAAAAACCCTGTAACGGTAATAGTAAGAATATTTATTTCATAAATAACAACTCTTTCAGTTATACATTATATATGCTCTGCATACAATAACGAATTAATGTAGTTATTAATAATACTCTTTTTGGTTATAAGTAAGACGAAGAGCAACTGTTTTATTGCTTAATACTATATAATTATTAAAATCTTTCTCTTCTGATCAGTCCTTCATGTTTAAGGTGGGGTGTAGAGACCGGACGGAGGAGAGGAGATGCCCCCAGAAATGATGCCCCCACTGCTCCCTCCGGAAATGATGCCTCCACTGCTACCTCCAGAAATGATGCCCCCACTGCTCCCTCCAGAAATAATGCCTCCATCCACAATGCCTCCAGAAATGATACCTCCACTTACCGAGGAGCCTCCTGAAATGCCACCACCTGAGATTACGCCTCCAGAGATGCCACCACCTGAGATTACGCCTCCAGAGATGCCACCACCTGAGATTACGCCTCCAGAGATGCCACCACCTGAGATGATACCGCCTCCTGATCCACCTCCGATGACTTGACCAACTCCTTGATGGACAGCGCTGTTGAGAGCAGTCTGGAGATCAACGCCTCCGGGGAGAGTTGGGTTTTGGCCATCCCCATAATTCACGAAATAGACTTCAGGCTGGCTCTTGGGAGGTGTTGGGACAGTGATAACCTGCTGGCCACCTGCGGCAGTTCCCTTGTTCAGGACATACACAATGTTCTTCTGCTGAGGTGGGGGCACCACAATAGGATCCAGGCCACCGGCACTTTCTGGAAGACGCACAAACAAGATATTGTGCTCAATCTTGGGCAGGGGGACATTGGGTGGAGGTCCAACGGGGCGTTGCTGCTCAGGTACATTGTAAACGTAGATGTGGCGCATGACTTGGGGAGTGTGGCATCTACCGTCAACATGGAGGATCTGTCCGTCCCCACAAGAAGTGACGCCTCCACCGACGGCTCCACCGAAGCCTCCACCGAGGCCTGCACTAAAGGCTACGTCGCCTCCGGTAAGTAAAGAGGTCCCTTGGCCACCAAATTGGGTTCCACTTAAATCACCGGCTATGAATGACGATCCTCCCCCAAATCCAGCTCCGGCTCCTCCTGGGGCTCCAGCAGCGAATCCACCCGAAGAACTGGCTCCACCGAATCCACCCGAAGAACTGGCTCCACCGAATCCACCCGAAGAAATGCCTCCACCGCCACTGGTTATGGTCGATCCTCCAGAACCTCCAGGGCGTGGTAGATTGTAGCCTTGTAGTAAGCTGCTTTCTGCTGCCACGAGCAGGGACAAGAAAATCTGAGAGTGTAAAAAAACGAGGAACTAGTGATGAATATCAGTACTTCGAAGCTAGAATTAGTGGATGATAAGAAATGGAATGAAAAGGTTGATTACTTGAAGTACTTAAGAGAATAGCGAATCCAGGAACAGATGTTGTTATATATATATATATATATATATATATATATATATATATATATATATATATATATATATATATATATATATATATATACTATATATATATATATATATATATATATATATATATATATATATATATATATATATATATATATATAAATATAGATAATATATATATATATATATATATATATATATATATATATATATATATATATATATATACTGTATATATATAGAGTGTATAATATATATTTGTTATGTCATGAGTCAAATAAAACATAAAACATATTGATTAAAAATGGCTTGAATAAGTATTTAGTGAGAGTCGGTTACGCTTTACAGTAATTCAATATCAAGTTAGTTTT
>NC_090763.1:5131454-5146454 GCF_036898095.1 Palaemon carinicauda
AGTTGTTTATTCACAATAAAACTTAAAAACCATTAAGATGTATTCAGTAAACCATTTAAATACATCTGAAAACAACTCATACTCAAATGTGTGCTTAAGACAGTAGCACACCAATAAATGGTGGCAGCGATTAAACTCAAAGACAGCGATTAAACTCTAAGAATTAGAGAAATATCTTCAAGACTTCAAAATAAATAGCTGTAAAACCAGAGATATATCTTCAAGACTTCAACATAAAAGCTGTAAAACCAGAGAATGAACTTCAAGACTTCAAAATAAAAGCTGTAATACCTGATAAAGATCTTCAAGAACTCAAAACTATCTACAAGAATCTACAATTTTGACTAAGTCCAACGGAAATGCTAACACCAACATATGTTAGTATACAAATTGAATCTTCAATCAACATCCTAGGAAACCCAAGGACTGGCGTTCAACAATTGCAAAACATATCCAGGAAGAACTACATTCAACAAGAAACTAGAACGAGACATCGCTAACAAAACATCAAGAGAGAGAGAGAGAGAGAGACGACGAGTCGACTTCATATAAAGCTAAGTACAGAGATTTTGTATTCATTTCAGTTTGGGCAGTGAAGTGTAGTTATCACAAGTCGTTAGTCAATTATTACTGGGGTGAGTGAATTCCTAAACTTTGTTATAAGAAACTCCGAATTCTCATTTAGAATTTTTTCTTTCTTTGTGCTAATTCCTTTTTCTTTCATAAACTCTTGGGGGGAAATGTATTGGGATTAGTAACATTGTTGGGGGAATTTTATTATACATATGCGTTTACGCAGTGGGCGTCTGTACTCATATAGATATTTTGATAGGATTGAAAGGGGTCAAAGAGATAGAAAAAAAAAAATACAGCAGTCATGGCTCCTCCTGTCAGCCCTACCCCTGGACCTAGTGGTGTAGGCCAGGCTAATCCTCCTCCAATTGTGACGCTTGTAAATGCCAGGTCAGCAATCCTTCCTTTTCAAGGTCGTGTCAGCGGGTTCTTGCCACAAAATGTGGAGTCATGGATTTCATCCGTTGATGCCCATTTAAATGCCAAACAAATCGTAGATCCTTTTGTACCATTACAAGAAGCTAAAAGTTTTATAGATTTTTCTAAAGGGGATGCGAGTGCGTATTTAAGAGGTGTTTCATTTCAGGAAGCAGTTACTTGGGATGATTTCAAAGTTAGGTTACGAGCGATCTATGGGGGTGAGGAAGCTTTGGATGTAGTGTTAACGTTACGAAATACACTTAATCAAGCCACTATGAATCGGCTTAATGTTGTTGAGAGAGCAGCTCTCATAGCTGATAGGCTTAACGAATATCAGGACATTTTAGGTAATTCCACTTGGGTTACTAACGATAATATCTCCGTGAAAGATTTTTTACGATTAATGTATTTAACTTGCATGACACTTATGTTGCCTGAAGCTTTAGTGCGGTGCTTTGATAAGAAGTTAATGCCTGCAAGTACGGAATTGGATGTCTATAAACAGATAAAGAAACACATGTCCAAGTGTCCAGATCTCGATCCCGTGTTAACTCAAGTTTTTGCTAAGAATGAAACAAAACCACAAACAGTGAACGTAATTAATAATCCAGTAGCGGGAGTAACGTGTTACAACTGCAAACGTCAAGGTCACATAAGCGCAGACTGTAGAACGAAATTTTGTTCAGTTCACAACACAGGATCACATTCTTATAGTCAATGTTACGCGCGTAAGACACAACAATATCCTAGAAATGCACAGTCAATTCCACAGTCAGTTCCATATGGAAATAAAAAGAAAAATCCTCATTTTAACAATAAGAAGAAACAACAAAATGTCAATGCAGTTCAGAGTCCGAAACAAACAAACACTTCTTCAAATATCGCTGAGCCTGGGCCGTCAAACCAGACCTCGCAAAGTCAGCCTAATTTTCAGAATGTGCAGAGCAAAGCAAATACCACATAGTTAACTCTAGAGGGGAAGAGAGTGATGTTGGGTCAAGGTCATTTATGTCAACATCAATAGTATTGAATAATCAATTTAATGTTTTATCAGATAATTGTGAGACAATAGATTTTCCTATGAAACACACGGCCGAATTAAGTAAAACAGTGCATGCTCCCGTAGATTTGCAACGAATTCATACAATAATAAGCCAAAATGAGTTACGGCCAACCTTATATGCTGTAAATTTAGAACACAAATCCTTTACGTTATTTTTTGACTCTGGTAGTCCACGTAATATTATGGATTTGAAGACGCATCATTTGTTGTTTTCGAACTTTCCGATTGAAAAATCAGGAATCAGACTTTCAGGTATAGGAAATAATGAATTGAACGTCATAGGCATAACTCATATTCAGTTCAGAGTCGGTAATCGCACGTTTGCCGATACATTTGTTGTTGTGAAAAACATTAATATGTATCCAGCTGTAATTATAGGATACCCATCTATGGGAAATCAAAACATTATCTTAGCTCCTGCAAAGCACGGCGTGTATATCAAAGGGAAATTCTATAAGTCTTCTAATACTTTAAAGTCAGTTTTGGATAAAAAGGAGACGACAAATGTAACCGTAACGTACGTTGAAGAACCAATAACTTGTCTCACTAATAAAGAAATAATATACGCGACCCAGCAGAATTCTCGTTCACCCGTAATATCATCTTGCACGCAATATATCGAACCAAACATACCTTCGAATTTAATAGTGCAAATAAAGAAAACACTACCGGGATCTGAAATATTAATCCTTTCCGATACTTTGAAAACCAACGGATTGTCTGTCACACAAGCTATTTATACAGTAGGCTCACATCAGCAATGTAATATCGAAGTCTGTAATCATTTAAATAACACTTTAGTAATTCACAAAAATCAACATATCTTGGATGTAGAAGTTTATAAACATCGTATTCTTACCATTGCTGAAATCAATCACTCTCAATCAGTTGCGGATGAATCCCTTTTACGATCTATTAAAAATAAAATCAGTAAGGACATTCAAGACGAAGAAATTCAGCAGAAAATTTTTGAACTTTTAAATAAATATACAGATGTCTTTTCCACTACGGATGGATCCTTAGGAAAAACAGATGTGATCGAGCATCAAATAAGGTTAAAAGACAAACAGAAAATTATATATGTACCCTCGTACAGACTCCCTATGAAATTCCAGAATGAAATAAATGATGAAGTAGGTAAAATGTTAGAGGAAGGAGTCATTAGAAAATCAAATAGCCCTTATAATTTTCCTTTAATAGTTGTACCGAAAAAAGATCGAACATGGCGTATCTGCGTCGACTTTCGTCGTCTAACGAGGAAACGATCCCTGATCGATTCCCAGTGCCATGTACTGACGATATTTTGTCTTTGTTAGGTCAGAACAAATATTTTACCAGTTTGGACTTACTTAAAGGCTTTCACCAGATATCATTAGAAGAAGATAGTATCCCATACACAGCCTTCAGCACAGCCAGGGGACATTATGAATTTTTACGGATGCCTTTTGGTTTACGTTGTGCTCCTATAACATTTACAAGAATGATTAACATAGTGTTTGGAGACTTGTTAGGGGATATATTGCATGCCTATATGGATGATCTTGTAATCTTTTCCAACACCTTAGAGGAACATCTACGTAAGTTAGAACTAGTACTACAGAGATTAAGACAACATAACTTAAGGGTAAAGATTAGTAAGTGTGAATTTTTCAAAACAGAATTAATATATTTGGGTTTCATGGTGTCAAGCCAAGGTCTTAAAGTAGTCCATGATAAGGTGTCGGCTATACGTAATTTTCCCATACCTACTAATGTCAAGGGAATACAGCAATTTCTGGGTTGTAGTGGATATTACAGGCGTTTTATACGCAACTATTCAATAATAGCCGCTCCTTTAACTGATCTTACGAAGAAGGGCGTAGATTTCATATGGTCTGAGCAACATCAACAGGCGTTTAATACTTTGAAAGATGAACTGTGTAGTTCTCCTATCTTAAAATTTCCTGACTTCGGTAAGGAATTCTTCATTGCAACAGACGCCTCAGACTTAGGAGTAGGAGGGGTATTGCTTCAGCAATATGATAAACAGTTTTTCCTGATAGCTTTCTATTCTCGAAAATTGAGAACTTCCGAAAGTAAGTATGCAGTAATAGACAAGGAAGGACTAGCTATTGTTAATTCGCTAGTGCATTTTAAGTTCATAATTTACGGTTATCCCGTTAAGGTTCTTACTGACCATAAACCACTAACAGAGTTCTTTAAAGGCTTCAATCACAGCCCTAAACGAACTCGGTGGCATTTAATCATTCAAGATTTTGGCGCAAGAATCGGGTATTTACCTGGGAAAGCAAATATCATTGCGGATGCATTATCACGCAACCCCGTGTCATCTTGTACGGAGTCTTTAGCTGAATTAATAGATATATCAACATCCATGCCTATTGTAAAAACAATATCTGAACAAGAAGATTTAGGCTGGAGTGCTGAATTGTTACAGACTGAGCAAAGAAAAGATCAGAAAATAGAAACAATTATAAATGCTTTGAAAGGCAATCATAAAGAAAAAGAATATATAAAGTATAAGCAGCAGAATTATGTAATCAAAGATAATATTCTGTGTAGGACTGTGACAAGGAAAACCCGCAATACACCACATGTAACTAACGACCAGGTAGTAGTACCAAACTCACTTGTTTCCACTGTCCTGAATTGGTTGCATTCAAATCCATTACATGGACACCCTGGGTTCTCATTAATGTCACAGAAAGCCAAATCATTGTTTTATTGGCATACAATGCTTACAGATATAAAAAGACACATAGCTAATTGTCGCACATGTCAGGAAAACAAAGGGCATACGAAAACACCTGTCAGCTTAGGAGCTTATCCTGTTCCCAATCAACCCTTTGAAAGAATACATTTAGATTTGTTAACAGGATTTTACGAGTCAGACAGAGGAAATAAGCACCTCTTAGTAATTATAGATGCTTTAACTCGATATACAGAACTAATAGCGCTTAAAACTAAAACTGCGATTGAATGCGCTAGGAAGTTTTACGAGTGTTACATTTGTAAACATGGAATTCCACACATGATAATCTCAGACTCGGGTGGTGAATTTAATAATCACTTTCTTATCTCATTGTGTGAATTCCTCAACATAAAGAAGATCAATACCATGATATATCACCCAGAGTCGAATGGGCTAGTGGAAAGAGCAAATAGGAAGATATTAAATATATTAAGGGTAACACTAGGGGGATCAGACCCCAACTGGGATATTGCAATACCGGCGGCACTGAGTACTCTGAATCATTCATATCATATATCAATTAAAATGTCACCGCATGAAGCATTGTATGGTACCCCAGTTAGAACACCTTTCCATGTATTAACGCCTACAACTAATCTATCAAATCCTTTAAAAGAATGTATAAATGCAAGTATAAGTCGATATGATATCCTTCGAAAGAATTTAGAAGAATCACAAATCATAATGAAAAGGAATCATGATAAAATAGCGAAACCAACTAAAACATATACCGTGGGTGATAACATCTATATTCAAATCAATGTCAGAAAAGGGCTCAACTATAAACTAACACCTAAGTTTGAAGGCCCATTTAACATTTTGGAAACATTAACGGCCAATAGGTTTAGAATTCAAAACGTAGCCCAACCCACGGATGAGAGAATAGTACCATTGTCTCACATAAGAAATTAAAAAGAAGTGAGGAAAAATTTTAATTTTTGTGACTAAAAGTTTTCTTTTTAATACAGGAGTAATTACATATGTTTTTTCTCGTTACAGGTTTCCAAGATGAATTTTTTGTTGTTGGGAGTGATATTGTTCGCTCAGACATTTTTTTCGTATGGGATGAGTTCTAAGACTAAGAATATATATTTTAAATATGGCAATATAGTTGAAAGACAAGAAGACATTTTTATTACATCAACCAACGTAATTGTCGAAGTGCATATGCAAGCAATTTTTCTTCAAGAGAATGATGTCACTAGCTTAAGAACCGCCATTTCAAGGTTTTCTGCATCATTGGATGAGTTGCATAGGAGACATTTTCATTTGACTACTAAGAGTTTGCTTGGATCAACATTAAAAGTTGCAGAGATGCTATCTGATGACTTGAAAAATAAGACTGGAGAGACAGGATCTTTGGCTTATGACCTTTTGATGTGGACTGTAGGACACGAACAAAAAGAAAGACGGAATCCGTTCATTTATGCTGCATTAAGCATCTTTGGGTCTGTTGCAAGTTTAGGTTTAGGACTTTCCAATCGTCTTAAAATTAGTAATCAAAATAAGAAAATTGAGTTCTTGACTCATAAAGATGAATTGATTATGTCAGAACTAAGGGATCAGTTAGCTTCAATCAATAAAATTATGGATTTGTTAAATGAACATTCAGATAATATCGTTCAAATTATGGAAGTACAGGATTTGTTAGCAACATTAACGTATTATGATTCAAAGATAGATCACATACGTAACAGAATTGCACATTTCATTGAGAAATCCAAGGATTATGTAGAAGCTATCACGTTAGCAACTAAAGGTGTATTGTCGCCCCATTTGTTGCCTATACGTTACTTAAAATTAGTTCTGGAGAACGGAAGGGATAAACTAGGCTATGTTCCTTTGTTAGACGAACATAGGTTAGAATTTTATTACAGCCTAATTACAGTAAACGTAGATAATAACAAGATTAGGATTACAATTCCCTTTGATTCTTCTGATGCCTGGCAATCTTACAGGATATCACCATTTCCGACTTTCATGACGAATCACTCAAATCCAGTAATATCCAGTTTGACAGGACACGTATTGATTTCCCCAGACAAGGAAACATATACGGTCATTAAAGACTTAAATCAATTAACTCACTGTTCAGACGCAATGGATAGAAAAATGTGTACAGCTGACTCATTTGAATTCCGTAAAAACTTGATGGATTCATGCGAGTTAGGTATAGTGCTAGACGGTGCTCTCTCCCATACAAGTGAAAATTGTCTGGATAAGCTTTATCCCTTTGACAATAAAGAATTCAATTGCAGACTAAATAATGGCTCGTGGATACGATACGACAAGGACGGCTTCAATGTATCATGCCCTGACGGATCCACATCCTTCAACAACATCTTCGTCGCAGCAGATGGCTGTATCGGGACTTCCCCGAATTCCATGGTGACTGGCCTACGGACAATCATCAGAGAACGAGCTTACTTCGCGAACTTCACGTGGACCTCTACAATGCCCGCACTTCCTCTCCCCTATAAAGGAAGTGTGGCAAAGCGCTTAATGAAACTTACCGAAAAGGACCACCTGTCACCGACTTACAAAGAGATTCTTCACCCTATATTACTGGCTAGTTTTTGTGTAACAGTGATAATTTTTATCGCCGTGAACATCCTTGTTTGGCGTAGGTTACGGCACAGCAAGCAGCTACAAAGGAACGAGTTGAATAGCCCTGACAATACCCCCTACCTGATCCAATTCAAAGCTGTATGAGTGGCCACCTCATTCGCTAAGGGAGTAATTTGTCAGGATGATGTTTGTATGAAAAGCTGATTAGTACGCTAGTAATATGTAATTAAAGAAATTCTCTACATTTGCATTGTTAAAAATACATTTAAAATAACATTTAAAAAAATAAATAAAATAAAAAAGGATATAAATCATTTTTTTCTCTCGGCATTTAATAAAAATATATAAGCCGGAATGTTAAAAAAGAAAAGAGAAAAAAAAAAAAAAAAAAAAAATATAAGATATATAACAGAATCTATGGGCATCTAATAAAATGTATCAGCCCTATATATAAATATACATATATATGTACGAAACCGTGGTACGTGTACGTACCAGGAATTCGTATTTGTGCACTAAAAATTGAGTATCTTGTTTCTGACAAAGGTAACAATTATTCTTTATCAAGTTACCGAATCATTTGTAAGTCAGAATTTATTTTGTTTTTTGGTACCATGTAATCATTTGCTAGCAATGTACCATATATATGATCTTGGTTTTATCATGCATTTTTCTTTTTGCTTTGGTAATATCTTTTTTGTATGCATTATTGTTATTATTTTTTGATGTGCCTATTTGGACATTCGTCCTCAGTTGGATATAGCTAATGTTAAACAATGAATAATACGTATGTCCAGTCACACCTAATAACCATGTTTCGGCTTGTTGTTAAATTTTTGTAAAAAAATTGAGATAGCTGGCCGAGCTTATGTAATAGTTAGAATAGTAATATTACATGTTTAAAACAAATGACGTAATATGTTATGTTGGTTGGAAGAGCTAACCGTGAGATTTGCTATGGTCACTCAAATTGTAAGCAGGATGTAAGATGCTGAGTTGCCATTCTTTCTTAATGTCAACACATTGTCTCTTCGTGTGAAAGTTTGTGACGTCACCGGATGCAGGTGTCTTCCGATTCCGTCACTTAGCTAAATTAAAGCAAGTATACGATATTTGGGATATCGGTAATTTGTTCAGTTCATATCTAAACTTCACCAGAATTGGTCATGTGGACCAACACAGCTTCCTCCAGTGATGGAGATGTTTAACTCAGTTGTTTATTCACAATAAAACTTAAAAACCATTAAGATGTATTCAGTAAACCATTTAAATACATCTGAAAACAACTCATACTCAAATGTGTGCTTAAGACAGTAGCACACCAATACATCTACCCCTCACTATGATCTCATCCACAAATGGCACTCTAGTTATCTCTCTTATAGTTTCATTTCTAATCATATCTCGCCATTTAACCTCCAATATTCTTCTGAGGGTTTTGTTCTCAAATCTACAAAATTTGTTGGATATGGATTCTTTGCCATACCACGACTCATGTCCATACAGTAACACCGATTTCACTAAACTGATATATAGTCTGACTTTTATATGAAATTTCAGGCGATTTGATTTCCAAATTTTACTTAACCTAGCCACTGTCTGATTTGCTTTTTTTCAATCTTTCAATGAACTCAAATTCTTAAGCTCCTGTATTAGAGATCATAGTTCTTAAATACTTAAATGATTCCACCTCATTAATCCTTTCTTCTTCCAATGATATTTTTTCTTCTATTGCATATTCCGTTATCACTATATCTGTCTTTCTTCTATTTATCCTATCTTTAACCTCATGTGACATTTCATGCATTCTGGTAAGCAAGCTTTGCATGTCCTGTGGTGTTCTGCTAATAAGGACAACGCCATCAGCAGATTCTAGGTCAGTTAATTTCCTGTTACCATTTCAGTCTAATCCTTCTCCACCATTCCCAACTGTTCTATGCATTACAAAGTCTATGAGGAGGATAAACAACATAGGTGACAACACATTTCTTTGGAGTAATCCATTGTTCACTGGGAATTCATTTGATTTGATAGGACTCCACTAACATTAACTTTGAACTTGCTATGCTCATGAATAGACTTAATCAAATTTGCATATTCAAGAGGAACTCCATAATAACGCAGGACTCTCCACAAAATTGTATAGTGCACACTATCAAAGGATTTTTCATAGTCCACAAATGCCATCAAAAGTGGAGTTCATTATTCCGCACCTTGCTGTGCTACATGTCTTGAAATGAAAATTTGGTTAGTAAAACTTCAAATTTTCTAAATCCTGCTTGTTCATCTCTCAGCTTTTCATCCATCTTTCTCTCTAGTCTCTTTAGAATGAGCATACTATGTATTTTTATGACAACTAAAGTAAGTGTGATGCCTTTATAATGATTGAATTTAGGCAGATCTCCCTTTTTTGCCATTTTCACCAACACTCCTAGCTCCCATTCATCAGGTTTGGCTTCTTCGCGCCACATTCTTCAAAATAATCTTGTAAGTATTCTGGGAGTCACTTCATTTTCAGCCACTATCATCTCAGCAGTAATTCCATCGTATCCATGGGCTTTCCATCTACTGAGTTTTTTAATGATACCTTTGACTTCAAACACACAGAATTCATTCATGGGCACATCAAGGTCTTCATCAGCTTCAGGTATATCAATCAAATTATTCCCTTCATATCTCCTATTCATGGCCTGACTAAAGTGTTTCATTCAGCGTTCCCTTTCTTCATCTTCTTTTGTTATAACAGATCTATTTTTTGTTTGCTTGATGGGTATATGCTTCTTCTTCTTTGTCCCAGTAGGGATTTCTTTCATAATTCTATAAGCAATTCTTACACCATAGCCATTCCCTGAA
Organism: Palaemon carinicauda; assembly: GCF_036898095.1. Classification (NCBI taxonomy): domain Eukaryota; kingdom Metazoa; phylum Arthropoda; class Malacostraca; order Decapoda; family Palaemonidae; genus Palaemon; species Palaemon carinicauda. Next base: position 5,141,684 of record NC_090763.1, read on the forward strand.
TTCATAGCTTTGTCAGCCTCATTTGCTTTTCTGTCCAAATATTCTCTCCAGTCATTCCGGGCTTTTCTTTTGACCTCACTATCAATACTGGAATACTTAGTATGCTCTACCTTGTAATTTTCATTACTTCCTCGAAAACTTTCAACAATCAATTTCTGTCTTTGTCTCCTTTTCATAGTATCAAAAGTATCATTTGATATCCATGGTTTTCTCCTTGTAATTGCGTTTCCCAAAACTTCTCTAAGACTGCAAATCGGTTCATACATTCGATTGCAAAGGTTTTTCTGTGCTCATCTTCTAGAAGCTTAGTTATATCACACATAGGTATTTAATCTACTTATAAATTGGGTACTTTCAGTTTTAATTTCAGTGTGGCAATGAGGAACTGGTGATCACTACCACTATCTGCTCCTCAAAAAGCTTCTTACATTTTTCAGAGTCCTCCTTCTCTCTTTATTAATGGCAATGTGATACATTTGATTTTTGTAATTGCCACATGGAAAAGTACATGTATGGTTGTGGATGTCTTTGTGCTTGAAAAAAGTACCTCAAATAACAAAAATGTTTGTTGACCAAAAACTTATAAAATGTGCCCCATTTTCATTTGCAACTTCACCAAGACCTTCAACACCCATTACATTCTCTCTACGTTGATTATTCCTTCCAACTTTAGCATTGAAGTCTCCAATCACAATTTTCATATCTCTCTATAGGATATCATCTATTATACTCTGCAATTCTTCATAGTATTCATCTTTCCGTTTTTCAGGGGAATCATTTGTTGGTGCATAGCAAACTATAATTCTCATATTACACTGCTTTGATTTAAACTTTACAAATAGCAATCTACTAGTTACAGCTCTCCATTCCATTAATGCCTTTTCTGCTCTTGGTGTCATTATCATTCCTACCTATTCTCATCCAACGCCATATGTTCTTTTAGAGTAGATATACAAATTCATTCTACACTTGCTGTAAATTACTAATTTGATTCATGGTTCTAACACTCCAATCACCAATTCTTAATTTTTCTTTCGTATCTATAAACCGGGAGATTCTCAGGAGCCCCCCGCTACGCCCGGGAATGGGACCCATTCTCTCATCTTCTGTTTCCATGACTGACTAAATCCATAGAGGATTCATTGGCTAGACACATAGAGGATAGGCAGTTTCTTGTGATGCACAGTGCCTATCTAACTAAGGCAAGTGATCCCTGCCGGTCCATACTAATTCCAGTAAGATCATCGGCCACACATCAGGAGTAAAAGCCGAAAAGACATCTTGTCTATTGCCTTAAACCCAATCCGTCACCCTGTTGCCAGTGACTATGGGGATTTAGGGGGGCATTTCCTCCACTCCCAAAGTTTTTGTTACTTCACCAAGTTGCTCATTCGATTATATAATAACCGTTGGCAAACATGGATTGCTAAGTTATACCGCCTAGCACGGTGATCAAGGTACCCAACCAATCTTATAAGGTTATGAAGGTAAGACATAAGATTACTGCATAGCTACCATATTGTAATGTATTGATAATTTTCATATATATTCGTAATTAGCAACCTAAATTGTCTGTTTACAAAAGACCTCACACTATAAGAGGATACCTCCTACATTATCGAGTAATGCATGTAAACATCTGAGGAATACTCGATCTCAATATTGTGCTTCAAAGCATTGGCAAAGATTGGACAGGATAGAGGGACAGAGTATGCAATTACTCTGCTCTATGTTGGTGGTTGATCCATAACCCAAGAAGTCAGATGCAACTATCCAGTACCGACCAAGAGTCAGTGGTCTAGCAGAACATATTATCATTGTTCCAAAACCAGAGCTAAGAAATATTGCTTAGGCCCCCCCCCCCCCCCCCCCAAAAAAAAAAAAAAAAAAAAAAAAAAAAAAAAAAAAAAAAAACAATCAAAATGAGGACGAGAAGTTTAATTTTTAGCTGAGCAACCCAATGAAAACCAGGAAGAAGATTCATGAATTACAAACCAAGAAACATTGCTGGCTTTCCAGGAGCTACTGGTCTATAGACTGCTCTAAATATGGCATCATAAGCAGATAGATAAAAAAAAGAATTTAGTAATCAATCCTTCAGAGGACCCAGTAAAAATGTATTTTGAAGGGCAATTGATAAGTACATATCAGGAAAGGTTTAGTTATTTCACTTGTGGAAAAGCCCTAGGTGGTTTTGTCGGGTAGTCTATGGAATGTATTGCAAGTGGTCAAACAGCAAGAAGATCACTATCTCAGGTGATACAACTGTATCTAGCATTACAAATGTATCTAGCAAACCACCCAGGGGAGAGGATGCAATGACAAAAATTAATCAAGAATTTTACTGCTAATTTTGACTACGAAGATATGGATAAAATTTAAACAACGGGAGTCAGCAACACATCAACCTCAATAAATTAATACTATTAACAGAAAGGATATACCAACCAGATTACTAGATTTCCTCTCCATTATTCAATCAAATCTACCTATATAGTTATGATGGAATGATTGGTGAGTTTGAAAATTATAAAAAAACTAGACCAAATAAAAAGAGTTAATTCTAGTCGTAGTATCTTCCCTGAAGTGTTTCTTAATTAATCATTTATAAATCATCAGAGCTTTTTCTAATCCTTGCATCTACAGGTTTTAGTAATTTAACAAGTACCGTCGACTGGATATCATAAGACAACAACAGTAGACTCTCAGAAATATACATGGGGAGGCTGAAATATTACTGAAGGACACAGAAACATACCGTTAGCATTTAAATGATTTATTTTTCAAATAACAATAATAATATCATATATGCTCTGTATATATTAATGACTAAACCTTGTTAAGGATAACACTTATAACCATAAGTAAGAATCTCTATATAATTCTTGACATTGATTAATGAATGAAATATCTCTTTTCTGACCAATCCTTCTTGTTTAAGGAGAAACGTAGGGTCGAGGAGGAGGATATGATATTTCCCCGTTAGTGCTGTCTCCATATACATTTCCTCCATCTACAATTCCTCCATCTATGATGCCTCCATCTATGATGCCTCCATCTATGATACCTCCATATCCGGTGCCTCCACTTATTGAGGAACCTACTGAAACGTCATGACCACTACCAGAAGAAATACCTCCATAAGTAATTCCACCTTTTGATCCCCCTCCAATGACTGGGCTGACCCCTTGATGTTTAGCGTTTTTGAGAGCAGTCTGGAGATCAACGCCCCCGGGGAGAGTTGGGTTTTGGCCATCCCCATAATTCACGAAATAGACTTCAGGCTTGCTCTTGGGAGGTGGGGGGACAGTGATAACCTTCTGGCCACCTTCGGTAGTTCCCTTGTTCAGGACATACACAATGTTCTTCTGTTGAGGTGGGGGCACTACAATAGGATCTTGATCACCAGTCCTTTCTGGAAGACGCACAAACACGATATTGTGCTCAACCTTTGGCGGGGGGACAGGAGGTGGAGGTCCAGTGCGGCGATGCTGCTCAGGTACATTGTAAACGTAGACGTGGCGCATGACTTGAGGTGTGACGCATCTTCCGTCAACGTGGAGGACCTGTCCATGGCTACATGTGAAGGATTCTCTGTAAACTGGGTTATTTTGAATGTCAGTATTATCATTACTATATTCAACGATAGAGGGAGTATGTGCCTCCCCAGGAAAGGTGTCCAAAAATATAGTTGATCCACCATAACTCCCCGGAGGAGGTAATTCATAACGCTGATGCTGGCTGCATTCTGCCGCCACCAGCAGGGACAGGAAAATCTGAGGTCAAAAACGAAAGAATAACTAGCATTAAAAATCAGTCAAAGTATGTAGGAGTTTGTGAAATAGGAACTAGTGGTTTTTCAACAAATGGAATGAATATGTTAATTACTTAGGAGAATTGATTACGCAGAATCACATTGCGTTAGAAATTAATCAAAGCAGTTCTTACAAACCTTGCGTGAAATAACCTGACTTAAAAAAAAAAAAAGTATATTCGGTATACACTCGTCTCAGGTACCTGCTAGATTAAGCGTATTATCTAGATAAACATACCAAAAAAATACTAAATCATGTTAGTTAGTCCTTTTTCGAAATATACTAGATTCTTAGCAGATGTATTTTTTAAAGGTATTGTTCTTGACTTTGAAGGTGTTAAGAGTGACTGAAATCAAAACAATCACATCCTATGAATAGCTTTTTATTTATGCACATATTTTCTATGGGTTTTCTCCTTATGCACAGACCTTCCATCTGTAGAGTTGTCATTAAAATGAACAGGCAAATGGTTGGCTGGTTAGTTTAAGCTGTCTTTAGGATAGCACAGGCTCTTGCCCCAAGAGGAATAAAGTGCCTGTTGGAAGGAGCCTAGTTCTGTCTGGATTTTGGTATGTGGTTCACATGGCTCCCCTTTGCTAATTGCACGAAAAGGACTGAACAAATGTAAACAAAGAATATGACGGATGAACTATTTCTCATTATATTTTTTTTAAATATCTCAGTTTCATAGTCATTTTCTTTACAGTTATAAGATACTTTAAGAATACAAAAAATTGCATATTGAAATTGACAGAAAACCGAAAAATACGATTGACTAGATAGACAGCCATATAAGGCAAGGGAAAATGAAAGTGTTCGATGATGGCGGCCACTTCATGTTGTGGGTTTCTCCCTGTCCTATTGTACAATATAATAAATTTCCTGTGGAAAATGAATCATTCGTTGATTGATTGATTGATTGATTAATTCAATCGTTGCTCCTTCATTCACTGAAA
>NC_090763.1:5151454-5166454 GCF_036898095.1 Palaemon carinicauda
CACTTGACCCTTTAAGTGTTTTTCTAATAAAAGAGGACCACTGATAAAGTTGAGTTTCCCGAGGAATAATCAACAATCGTCTGAAAATCGTTCAATGTCTCTCTCACTTCCGACATTTACTGAAATTTCGGTTGTTAAAACACTTGACCTTTTGTGTCTTTCTGAAAAAAGAGGACTACTGATATAAGCCGAGTTTCCTTGAGAAATGATTAATAATGAATATCCTCGGCTGGTACCGGAGGTGCCTGGGCGGGCGGCCCTCCGGTCTAGCGGTCGGCGAGAATTGGTGCGGAGGCCGAGGACTTTGTGTAGTGTGGCCAGGGGTAAAGGGGCTCTCACTTCCGACATTTATTGTCATTTATGCATTCGTAAAGTAAATTTTATATTTCCTCACAAGAGGCGATAACGTGGCTAGTAGGAGCCGCTATTACAGGAAGTAAGGGAAGGTGAAATTACTTCTACCCATTTTATGTCGAATGTGTTGCAAGGTCATTATATTTCGCATGTAAGGCGACTGGCCTTACGAGCTTCTTTAGAAATTCGTCGATTAATTTTAGTTTTATCTTTTATCTAAAACGCTCACAATTTTCCTTCGTTTATTTATGAAGCTTTATTTAAGACCTCCAAAAAACGTATTGGTGATTTATCAGATTTTCTAGTCATAGTATTTATCGCCTTCAATATTTTTTCTTATTCATAAAATTTCACATTTAATTTTCAGATTTCGTAACGCAGTTATAGATATCATCATTATTTTCGTATTCACTCATAGTACTCTGTTTACGTGTATTTTCCTTTAACAACATAGATGGTTTTGTTACATCTAAATTCGGCAATAAACCTTGGGTTGTTATAACAAGAAAACACCAAACCTCTAAAACATATGTCTATTAGGTATCTTCGAAATAAGTCTTTTATAAATTTCCATCATAATATTCACTGAGTTACAAATGCACAATTCTATCGGACGCACGAACACATCTGGAATCCGTATATTTTTGTCACACAATTATTATTATTATTATTATTATTATTATTATTATTATTATCAATTGCTAAGCTACATCCTTAGTTGGAAAAGCACAATGCTATAAGCCCAGGGGCTCCAACAGGGAAAATATCCCAGAGAGGAAAGGAAACAAGGAAAAATCAAATTTTTAAGACGAAGAAACAACATTAAGATAAATATCTCCTATATAAACTATAAACACTTAGAGGTAATAAAATGTATTTCATAAGTCAGTTGTCCTATGTAGCAATGATAATTAATGTTTTCAGGATCGTGAATGTATGAATACATTAAGTGCTGGAATATCCTTCGATATCGTGGCAGTTTATTATCTAAACGTAATACCTTATGCGGTAGCCTATTGGTAACGTCCTTTGCCTTGTAGGGTTCGAGTCCTACTCAAGCTCGATAATTTCTAGTAGTGTTTGCAACCTCATCATCCTTGTGAGATAAGGATGGAGGTGTTTGGAGGAGCCTATAAGTCTACCTGCTGAGTCCCATCAACAGCCATTGCTTGGCCCTGTTTCTAGCTTGGGTAGAGAAGAGGCTTGGTCGTTGATCATATATACATACATATATCTATTTATACACACACACATATATATATATATATATGTATATATATATAAATATATATATATATATATATATATATATATATATATATATATATATATATATATATATATATACTGTATATATATGTATATATATATATATATATATATATATATATATATATATATATATATATATATATATACTGTAAAAAATTTGCATGATAATAACGGTAAGCTTCTGTCAACATCTAACTGAAATACAGATGAGAACAGTAGAATTTTACGAAGAATCTCCGATAAAAAATACGGTTTTTTAACAATGTAGTTAATCTAAAGGGCACTGTCCTGTCCCTTGGCTCTACAATTCATGAAAGGTCATTAAACACAAGGATCGAAGCCCATGTCTTTTGAGTCTAGGAGCCTCGGAGGTCCATCCTTTTTCCTGCAATATCCTCTGAGGAAGAATCAAAATAGCCTCTCCAGTCACAAAAGGCTTTGTTCCAAAAGCTAAAGTCGCGTGTTTTTCTTTCTTTGGAAAGACTGCACCACTACAACAGACGAGAAACACAGACACAAGGCACTCACCGATACAATGAGCTTCATGGTGGAGAGGAAGACGTGATGTATGACAACAGTGCCACAGGATCTGTATTTATACATAAATGCAAAACCTCCTTTCACTTATACCCTAGTTTTGGAGTGTCCTTTTTTTCCGGAAGAGCAGCCCTCAAAGTAAAGTAAGTAAGTGAATGTGTTACCGCCTTACAAGTTGGTAAATTTTTTCCTGTTTTCTCTTTAAAGACTTTCAAATTTTTTGTTTGATTTTTATCCAACTTTATCCTATGTCTATATAAACCCCTTGGCAATTTATTAGATTTTCAAGTCATATAATTTATTCCCTTCAAAAATTTTTCTTATTCATCAAATTTCACATCTAACCTGAAGATTTCAAAACGTCGTTCTTGATATCATCAATATTTTCCTTTTCAATCCTCATATTTTATTTATGTACTGGAATGGTTAGGTGAGAATGATTTAAAACATTTAATTTTACAAGAATATCATGAATAATGCAGAAAATCACTACAGTCTGGTTAGTAGGAAAAGGCACTAACAAAGAATGAAAGTCAGTAGACTGAAAAGATATCAAAGAACTTTAGAATCTCTTGCAAGTCACGTCGTATTTTCGAAATAGATATTACTTTACACATTCATCACAAATAAGTATTTACATGTTTGGTGTATTCATATTCTATTATATTCATGATTAATGTGTGCTCACCTGTAAATGCCTTGTCTTCCATTCATGCTCGCGAAGGGGTGTCTTCTATCTCGCTTACATTGTATAACATTCTACCAAGTAAGATCATTTGAGTATATTATTCAGATTACAGCATTTTCCATCAAAATCTGTAATCATGAATATCTTGATATATCAACATTCATTATAGCTTATTTATGTATGAATGTGTGTGTACTCGTGTGTGTGCCTCTGTGTAATTATCTGGTTGGTAAAAATTGAATTAGAATCAAACAATTACACAAATCAACGGCTAAGTAACCGAGTGAGAATTTGTAAAAATGATAATACTATTGTTAGCCTCAATATCATTTCATAAAACAGCCATTACATTTTTTCCCGATACATATGTAAAATATGCAATGCGTTCTGATGTAATAATGTGTTTTGAATTTTAATATTATTCAAGTTGAAAGAAGTACAGACGAAGAATACGACGTTGATAAGGAGTATCTATCTATCTATCTATATATATATATATATATATATATATTTATATATATATATACATATATATATATTTATATATATATATATATACATATATTTATATACATACATAAATATATATATATATATATATATATATATATATATATATATATATATATATATACATACACACGCACATATATATATATATATATATTTATATATATATATTTATATACATACATAAATATATATATATATATATACATATGTACATAAATATAAATATATATATATATATATATATATATATATATATATATATATATATATAAATATATATATATATATATATGTATATATATATATATATATATATACATATATATATATACATATGTATGTATGTGTATATATATATATATATATATATATATATATATATATATATATATATATATATATATATATATAACTCCTATATAACTCCTACAATAACTGATGGATTTCCATGATATCAAAGCAGGGAGCGCTTCATACAATGGCCTAATTCTGGGAAATACTGTGCATTGCCAATTACACTTCATTAACTTTTTTACTTAAGAAAATGAGGCTAAAGCCAGTCTTAGCCACCCACACATTCGCAAAAGTGATGACGTCCCTCAATGACGTTTTTATAACGTTTCATCCCCTGTACCTCCCATCCCCCAAATTGTTAAACGCCTGTTTAACTCCATAGATAATTGTCATATGATCTACCCCAAGCAATACGAAATTCTTTGTCAGTAAAAGTTCAGCATACCTGGTAATGTGATTCGTGACTTTAGACTTTACTTAAACACAAGACCAACGTTTTATATCTTACCCACTCACTTACATTGAAGATCAAGAATGAGACTTATGACAGGAGACGGAAAAAGCCATGCTAACCCTACACTTCGCACTTCAAGCGAGTGTTGGTAAAGCAATAGAAATATAGTTTTCTTTAGGTTAAGCCGTAGGACTCATTCTTCCATACAACACAGGTTACTCGATACATCAATTGCCAGGAAGAAAATGACAGAGAGCATTGTTTGATATAATTTATCATATCAATTTCACCAGAGAGAAAAGCTTGAATTCCTTAGAAGGTAGACTTCTAAAAGATGTTTCTTATAAGGGCATTGACATCGGCCATTTGATAAATTTTGAAATCCTATATATATATAAATATATATATATATATATATATATATATATATATATATATATATATATATGTATATATATATATATGTATATATATATATATATATATATATAGCTAGCAGTATATTGCAATATATCATGTACTTATTAAAGTCATACTTTTCTTACCGATTTATACTAATTTTCAGGCGGTTTCTTTCTTTCTCTCTGTTGTAAATGGTTTAGGGTTTCAGCGCAATTGTAGTTTTTCAATGGCTAGGACAAAGCAACATATTTGCCATGACTAAAGTCGAATCTATATGAAATAGATCAGAGCTACTACTACAACTGCTGCCGATGATTACCTTGGATGTACTAAAAGGGCTCTGAGGTAGGAGTCGAAGTCAGTGAAATTATTTCTGAATCCTGCTCCAGTCTTGACCCAATAACATCATTCCAAATATACAACTCTCTCAAGGAAAAAAAATGTTTTTTATTTCTACTAATGTTTTTATTTTATTTTTTTATTTTATTTCATTTTTTAGTCGCAAATCTAAAATTTGTAGGAGTCCGAGTAGAATATCTCTCAGTGGGATTCCAGACCCCTGTTTTAAACCTCTTTTATTATGTTCGATAATTTGTGTTAACCATCTAATCATTATCTACCACCATAAAACATTTTATTGCTCTTCCGGCTCATTTTATATGTGCAGTACACAGTCTTTCCTAACAGAGATTTACTCGGTAGCCTAATAACAATGGGAATGAAGGAAAGAAGGCAAGAAGGAAGGGGGTGGGGGAGTACTAGGACAGCTAAAGGTGTAAACACCAAAGGAGGGTTGGGGGAACCTCTGTGTCACAGTTACGTGATTAAGTACCACTTCGAAACGCTCTGAAGGAAGGGAAGAAGTTCCTCTTTTTTCTAAGAGTAAACGGGTTGATTAAGAACATCTGTCAATTCATTGTACCACCAAATATTAGGCCAATGTTTGAAACATTCATTGCTATAGTTTCATGGAAATTCATAAGCCGGTTTGTTAGATATTTGGGAAAAACACTATTACACGGCCTCTGGAAAAGATAGTAACGTTTCCAGAGGCCGTGTAATAGTGTTTTTTTAAAATAACTCCTAAAATAACTGATGGATTTCCATGATATCAAAACAGGGAGCGCTTCATACAATGGCCTAATTTTGGGAAATACTGTGCATTGCCAATTACGTTTCATTAACTTTTTTACTTAAGAAAATGAGGCTAAAGCCAGTCTTAGCCACCCACACATTCGCAAAAGTGATGACGTCCCTCAGTGACGTTTTTATAACGTTTCATTCCTTGTACCTCCCATCCCCCGAATTGTTAAACGCCTGTTTAACTCCATAGATAATTGTCATATGACCTACCCCAAGCAATACGAAATTCTTTGTCAGTAAAAGTTCAGCATACCTGGTAATGTGATTCGTGACTTTAGACTTTACCTAAACAAAAGACCAACGTTTTATATCTTACCCACTCACTTACATTGAAGATCAAGAATGAGACTTATGACAGGAGACGAAAGAAGCCATGCTAACCCTACACTTCGCAATTCAAGCGAGTGTTAGTAAAGCAATAGAAATATACTTTTCTTTAGGTTAAGCCGTAGGACTCATTCTTCCATGCAACACAGGTTACTTGATACATCAATTGCCAGGAAGAAAATGGCAGAGAGCATTGTTTTATATAATTTATCATATCAATTTCACCAGAGAAAGTAGCTTGAATTCCTTAGAAGGTAGACTTCTAAAAGATGTTTCATATAAGGGCATTGACATCGGCCATTTGATAAATTTTGAAATCCTATATATATATATATATATATATATATATATATATATATATATATGGGTAGCAGTATATTGCAATATATCATGTACTTATTAAAGTCATACTTTTCTTACCGATTTATACTAATTTTCAGGCGGTTTCTTTCTTTCTCCCTGTTGTAAATGGTGAAGAGTTTCAACGCAATTGTAGTTTTTCAATGGCGAGGACAAAGCAACATATTTGCCATGACTAAAGTCGAATCTATATGAAATAGTTGAGAGCTACTACTACAACTGCTGCCGATGATTACCTTGGATGTACTAAAAGGGCTCTGAAGTAGGAGTCGAAGTCAGTGAAATTATTTCTGAATCCTGCTCCAGTCTTTACCCAATAACATCATTCCAAATATACAACTTTCTCAAGGAAAAAAAATTTTTTGTATTTCTACTAATGTTTTTATTTTATTTTTTTATTTTATTTTATTTTTTAGTCGCAAATCTAAGATTTGTAGGAGTCCGAGTAGAATATCTCTCAGTGCGATTCCACACCCCTGTTTTAAACCTCTTCTATTATGTTCGATAATTTGTGTTAACCATCTAATCATTATCTACCACCATAAAACATTTTATTGCTCTTCCGGCTCATTTTATATGTGCAGTACACAGTCTTTCCTAACAGAGATTTACTCAGTAGCCTAATAACAATGGGAATGAAGGAAAGAAGGCAAGAAGGAATGGGGGTGAGTACTAGGACAGCCAAAGGTGTAAACACCGAAGTAGAGTTGGGGGAACCTCTGCGTCACAGTTACATGATTAAGTACCACTTCTTCGAAACGCTCTGAAGGAAGGGAAGAAGTTCCTCTTTTTTTCTAAGAGTAAACGGGTTGATTAAGAACATCTGACAATTCATTGTACCACCAAAAATTAGGCCAATGTTTGAAACATTCATTGCTATAGTTTCATGGAAATTCATAAGCCGGTTTGTTAGATATTTGGGAAAAACACTATTACACGGCCTCTGGAAACGATAGTAACGTTTCCAGAGGCCGTGTAATAGTGTTTTTTAAAATAACTCCTAAAATAACTGATGGATTTCCATGATATCAAAGCAGGGAGCGCTTCATACAATGGCCTAATTTTGGGAAATACTGTGCATTGCCAATTACGTTTCATTAACTTTTTTACTTAAGAAAATGAGGCTAAAGCCAGTCTTAGCCGCCCACACATTCCCAAAATTGATGACGTCCCTCAGTGATGTTGTTATAACCAAGGTCTATAGATTAAGGAGGTCTTCTCAACCCCGACCAAAAATATGAGTCTTCTGCGCAGGTACAGACTGTGACGTAGGCAGTACCTATAGGTGCGGCCAAGGTCATAGACTAGATTCACCCAAGCATACCAAAGGTCGATCACCTCTTGACTGGGCAGTTGTTTACACGCAAACGTGGTGTACACTTCCGCCTTGCTGATCAAAGCTGTTTTATATATAACAAAATGCCCAGTAATTGTCTAGTTTTCGGATGCTTCTCATATAGAGGAAAAAGTAAGGATCTCACTTTTCATAAATTCCCTAAGGACATCATCACAAGGAAAACGTGGATTCAGCTGTGCAAACGAGAAGATCTTATTAATGGGGAAAACGCTCAGATATGTAGTAAACACTTTGAAGCTGGTGCATTTGAAAGGAATTTGATGTATGAATTGCTGAATCAACCAGTGCCTCGATCTCTCATCAGAATAAAGAAAGGATCTGTACCAACGATGCATTTACCTACAACTGGACATTCACATGCATCACAAGGTAAGAAACCAGTATCGTGTATTGTTGGTTAAACATTAAGATATAAATGACGTTGTAATCAACTTACAGAGATTATAATTATTGTATATCCACTTTATTATTCACCAGTAATTTGGAAATCGCGGAATGAGTTGTTTTCCTCATATATAGTTAAAAAAAAATTTTCTTTTATTCCATTTCGCTGTGAAAAAGTACCATTCATAAATTTTAGTTTAGATTTTTGCATATTCAATAATGTCAGAAAATTCTAATCGCATTGTTCTCTATACAAGTCCATCTTTTTAATAATTCAATTTTGATTTTAATCAGATACGTCCAGGATGGTAAGAGCCGAAAAAAGAGGACAAAAACGACTTGTAGATGAAATCCTTAGTCAAGAGCAAGACGAAACAGGGAAGATTTTTGTACAAAAAGTCAAATCGGTGCCCATGATTGAAGATTTGCAACGTGTAATTGAGCAACTGGAGAAGGAGAGAGATGATATCAAACGGAAGTGGGAAGAATATGAGGTAAAGTGGAAATGTGAAAAAGAGCAGTGGGAAGTTAAAAAAAGCTATTTTGCTACTGAAAGGGCTAAATGGGAAAATGAAAAAGCTAAATGGTTGGATAATAAGGTCAAGTGGGAAAAAGAAAAGGAAAACTGGAAAAAAAGAGAAAACAGCGATGTACGTTAAGTTCAATGAGATGTATGCATCAGCAACTGCTGTAGTAAAAGCTAATTTAAAGAAATACTTTTCACCCAAACAAGTAGCATGTCTTGTCACTGGAAGTAATATTAATACTTGGGAAGACGATGATATCAGCAAAGCCTTAACGTTACGCAGTTTGAGTCCAAAAGCTTATAAGTTTTTAAGAGAAGAGTGGAAATTACCTTTTCCTTCTTTATCAACTTTATATCGCTGGTCAAGTAAGATAGCTGTAGAACCTGGCATTTTGGAATCGGTAATCCACTTATTAAAAATAAAATCGGAGTCAATGCTGGAACACGAGCGTCTGTGTGTAATTTCATTTGACGAGTGCAGTGTTGCACAAATTTGGAGTTACGATAAAGGCGCGGACACTTTGTATGATCCTAAATCCAAAGTACAATGTGCAATGATCAGAGGACTTACGACTTCCTTGAGACAAATTATTTATTATAATTTCGACACTAACATGAAAAAAGATCTCCTTTTTAAATTGATTATTCGGGTTGAGAAAGCTGGGTTTCCTGTAGTAGCCATGGTTAGTGACTTAGGATCAACAAATATCAGTTTGTGGAATTCCTTAGGCATTGATGTAGACAATTCTGCATTTGTTAACCCGGTAGATGATAACAGAGAAATACATGTGTTTGCCGATGCACCGCACCTAATAAAACTCATTAGGAATAATTTTCTTGATCATGGATTTGTATTGTCGGGAGATAGGTTTGCTCTTAGTGGTTCAGTCAGGGAGTTAATTATGAAAAACAAAAGTGATCTACGGGCAGCACATAAACTCTCTGAAAAGCACATCAATGTTATGGGTATGCAACGCATGAATGTTAAACTAGCGGTGCAATTACTGTCCGAAACTACATATAAATGCCTTCAGTACTTCGGTAACAAAGGTCTGCTTGAAGATAAGCATTGGGAAACGACAACACAGTTTATATATCTTGTAGATACCTGGTTCGATTTATTCAATTCTCGAGTACCTCGTGATAGGAAGCCATCAAGAAATGCCTATGGGATGAATCTGGACCTAAAAAATAAAACGTTGCAAGATATGATTCGAGTATCTAAAGAAATGAAAGTAATTAAAAGCAATAGGCTCTATCCTTTCCAAAAAGGCTTAATTATATCGTGCAATTCTCTAATGAAGCTGCTGAAAATGGTCAAAGCTAAATTTGATACATCATATATTCTTACTTATAGGCTAAATCAAGATGGTCTTGAACACTTTTTTGGCTGCATAAGACAGATGGGTGCATGCCATCAACACCCATCACCCGTCGCATTTAAGCACCGAGTCAGAGCGCACATTCTAGGAAAAGACAGCAAACTGTTAGGATCAAACTGCAACGTTGAAAGTTGCAATAGTGATGTGATGATGTCAGGCTCATTTTCCAGTTTTCCTGTTGAACAAAGCGCATCCTTTGTAGATGAAGAAACTTCTATTCAAAAAGAGCTGAGTCTATCGGCAATGCTGTTTTGTTTGCCAGGGGAATTTGTTAATGATTTGCAAAATGATGAATATGTAGAATTTGACACTGAAAAAGAAGCATTAGGGAAAGCGATGGAAGATGGAGGCTTACAATACGTAGGGGATTATATAGCTCGTAAGTTTCCTGAATATGAATTCCTTGGAACTGCAGCGACGAAGGGAGATGGCACGTGGATTGGTGCCATAAGTGCAAGAGATGGAAAACTAATGCAACCAAGCGAAGAATTTTTGATGCATTTAAAAACGATGGAAAAATGTTTCTCTGTCATCATGGGGAAAAGTATCTAAAACCTGGAAAAGGAGCGACGGATAAATTGCCTGATTTAATTAGTGAT
Source organism: Palaemon carinicauda (assembly GCF_036898095.1). Classification (NCBI taxonomy): domain Eukaryota; kingdom Metazoa; phylum Arthropoda; class Malacostraca; order Decapoda; family Palaemonidae; genus Palaemon; species Palaemon carinicauda. The sequence goes on from NC_090763.1 coordinate 5,162,047, forward strand.
TGTTTTAAAAGCATTGATATCCCATTACCATACGAAGTGATTAAATTTTTTGTTAGATGTCGTACATTTTTTAGAATTCGTGTTTTAAATAGAAATATTGGTTCATCAAGAAAAGCGCAGAATAAATTGAAAAAGCTCGCAACGTGATATAGAACATAACTGAAATATATATTGTGTATATATCATTATTTATTTTATGAATTTAAACTGTCTGTTGATCGACAAATTTCAGTTATTTACATCATCAAATATTTGTTTGGTTGTTTGAGTGTAATAAAGTTATGTATTTGTAATCTTACTTTTATTATCCTAAAAGAATAGAATATAAATCTTCGAAAAGATTGAAAAATACAAAGCAGAAAGCATGGTTCCTTTATTTTCTTATGGAAGTTCCACAGGTTACTCAGCCACGGTTAAGTCTGAGTGACGTCATCACTCTGACCGACCCGACTCCCACCATCCGGCTACCTGCGCACTAAGGTGGCCTGAGAAGACCTCTTATATCTATAGACCTTGGTTATAAGGTTTCATCCCCTGTACTTCTCATCCCCCGAATTGTTAAACGCCTGTTTAATTCCATAGACAATTGTCATATGACCTACCCCTAGCAATACGAAATTCTTTGTCAGTAAAAGTTAAGCATACCTGGTAATGTGATTCGTGACTTTAGACTTTACCTAAACACAAGACCAACGTTTTATATCTTACCCACACACTTACATTGAAGATCAAGAATAAGACTTATGACAGGAGACGAAAGAAGCCATGCTAACCCTATACTTCGCACTTCAAGCTAGTGTTGGTAAAGCAATAGAAATATAGTTTTCATTAGGTTAAGCCGTAGGACTCATTCTTCCATACAACACAGGTTACTCGATACATCAATTGCCAGGAAGAAAATGACAGAGAGCATTGTTTGATATAATTTATCATATCAATTTCACCAGAGAGAGTAGCTTGAATTCCTTAGAAGGTAGACTTCTAAAAGCTGTTTCATATAAGGGCATTGACATCGGCCATTTGATAAATTTTGAAATCTTATATATATATATATATATATATATATATATATATATATATATATATATATATATATATATATGGCTAGCAGTATATTGCAATATATCATGTACTTATTAAAGACATACTTTTCTTACCTATTTATACTAATTTTCAGGCGGTTTCTTTCTTTCTCTCTGTTGTAAATGGTGAAGAGTTTCAGCGCAATTGTAGTTTTGCAATGGCGAGGACAAAGCAACATATTTGCCATGACTAAAGTCGAATCTATATGGAATAGATCAGAGCTACTACTACAACTGCTGCCGATGATTACCTTGGGTGTACTAAAAGGGCTCTGAGGTAGGAGTTGAAGTCAGTGAAATTATTTCTGAATCCTGCTCCAGTCTTGACCCAATAACATCATTCCAAATATACACCTCTCTCAAGGAAAAAAATTGTTTTCTATTTCTACTAATGTTTTTAATTCATTTTATTTTTTAGTCGCAAATCTAAAATTTGCAGGAGTCCGAGTAGAATATCTCTCAGTGCGATTCCACACCCCTGTTTTAAACCTCTTCTATTATGTTCGATAATTTGTGTTAACCGTCTAATCATTATCTACCACCATAAAACATTTTATTGCTCTTCTGGCTCATTTTATAAGTGCAGTACACAGTCTTTCCTAACAGAGATTTACTCGATAGCCCAATAAAAATGGGAATTAAGGAAAGAAGGCAAGAAGGAAGGTGGGTGGGAAAGTGGGGGAGTACTAGGATAGCCATAGGTGTAAACACCGAAGGAGGGTTGGGGGAACCTCTGCGTCACAGTTACGTGATTAAATACCACTTCTTCGAAACGCTCTGAAGGAAGGGAAGAAGATCCTCTTTTTTTCTAAGAGTAAACAGGTTAATTAAGCACATCTGTCAATTCATTGTACCACCAAAAATTAGGCCAATGTTTGAAACATTCATTGCTATAGTTTCATGGAAATTCATAAGCCGGTTTGTTAGATATTTGGGAAAAACACCATTACACGGTCTCTAGAGACGATAGTAGGTTCTAATATTTTGAAACTATCTGTAGCTATTCTCGTGTCAAGACGATTTGTTGGCTGCGCAATCTGTTGAAATTCTCTTAGATAACTTGATGGGTTATTGTACATATTTCAAATTCAATTCTCGTTTTAATAGGCAGTCAGTGTAAATCAATTAGTGTAGGGCATAAGCGAAGGTAACAACAAAGCTGCCTGCAGTATTTTCCCTTGCATGTACTACACATTCGTTGATGTCACACTTCTTATTTTCATCTATGAATATCTTGTTCACTTGTCTTTCGTACTATGCAGGTGTCATTTTCATTTTCTCGCGAATTGTGGCTCATTTTATTATATTTGTTTCATTATCTTATAATAAATCTCTTGCAATACATTTTTTTTTTATATTTTTGATTACTTCGTTTATTTGTTAGATTGTTTATTTTTTGTATATTCCCTAGTTTGATGAATTTTTATGAGAACACACACAGACACACACACACATATATATATACATATATATATATATATATATATATATATATATATATATATGTATGGGAAAGCCCTTGTTGGTTTTGTCAGGTAGTCTATGGAATGTATTGCAAGTGGTCAAACAGCAAGAAGATCACTATCTCAGGTGATACAACTGTATCTAGCATTACAAATGTATCTAGCAAACCACCCAGGGGAGAGGATGCAATGACAAAAATTAATCAAGAATTTTACTGCTAATTTTGACTACGAAGTTATGGATAAACTTTAAACAATGGGAGTCAGCAACACACCAACCTCAATAAATGAATACTATTAGCAAAAAGGATATACCAACCAGATTACTAGATTTCCTCTCCATTATTCAATCAAGTCTACTTATATAGTTATGATGGAATGATTGGTGAGTTTGACAATTATAAAAAAACTAGACCAAATAAAAAAAGTTAATTCTAGTCGTAGTATCTTCCCTGAAGTGTGTCTTAATTAATCATTTATAAATCATCAAAGCTGTTTCTAATCCTTGCATCTACAGGTTTTAGTAATTTAACAAGTACCGTCGACTGAATATCATAGGACAACAACATTAGACTTTCAGAAATATACATGGGGAGGCTGAAAAATTACTGAAGGACACAGAAACATACCGTTAGCATTTAGCTGATTTATTTTTCAAATAACAATAATAACATCATATATGTTCTGTATATATTAATGACTAAACCTTGTTAAGGATAACACTCTTATAACCATAAGTAAGAATCTCTATCTAATTCTTGACATTAATTAATGAATAAAATATCTCTTTTCTGACCAATCCTTCTTGTTTAAGGAGAAGTGTAGAGTCGAGGAGGAGGATATGAGATTTCCCCGTTAGTGCTGTCTCCATATACATTTCCTCCATCTATAATTCCTCCATCTATGATGCCTCCATCTATGATGCCTCCATATCCGGTGCCTCCACTTATTGAGGAACCTACTGAAACGTCATGTCCACTACCAGAAGAAATACCTCCATAAGTAATTCCACCTTTTGATCCCCCTCCAATGACTGGGCTGACCCCTTGATGTTTAGCGTTTTTGAGAGCAGTCTGGAGATCAACGCCCCCGGGGAGAGTTGGGTTTTGGCCATCCCCATAATTTACGAAATAGACTTCAGGCTTGCTCTTGGGAGGTGGTGGGACAGTGATAACCTTCTGGCCACCTTCGGCAGTTCCCTTGTTCAGGACATACACAATGTTCTTCTGTTGAGGTGGGGGCACCACAATAGGATCCTGATCACCGGTCCTTTCTGGAAGACGCACAAACACGATATTGTGCTCAACCTTTGGCGGGGGGACAGGAGGTGGAGGTCCAGTGCGGCGATGCTGCTCAGGTACATTGAAAACGTAGACGTGGCGCATGACTTGAGGCGTGACGCATCTTCCGTCAACGTGGAGGACCTGTCCATGGCTACATGTGAAGGGTTCTCTGTAAACTGGGTTATTTTGAATGTCAGTATTATCATTACTATATTTACTGATAGAGGGAGTATGTGCCTCCCCAGGAAAGGTGTCCAAAAATATAGTTGATCCACCATAACTCCCCGGAGGAGGTAATTCATGACGCTGATGCTGGATGCATTCTGCCGCCACCAGCAGGGACAGGAAAATCTGAGGTCAGAAACGAAAGAATAATAGCATTAAAAATCAGTCAAAGTATGTAGGAGTTTGTGAAATAGGAACTAGTGGTTTTTCAACAAATGGAATGAATATGTTAATTACTTAGAAGAATGGATTACGCAGAATAACATTGCGTTAGAAATTAATCAAAGCAGTTCTTACAAACCTTGCGTGAAATAACCTGACTTAAAAAAAAAAAAAAGTATACTCGGTATACACT
>NC_090763.1:5171454-5188954 GCF_036898095.1 Palaemon carinicauda
CTCTCTTATGTGATTCCGTTCATTATTGTTCAGGAGCTTGTTTTTATTATTGTTATAGTTATGGTTACTATTATTATTGCTCTTATTGTAATTATCATTATTATTATTACTTAGATCATTTTTATAATAAAGCTCTTCTGAATATTTGTGTTAAAAAAACAAGTACACTAATTTCATATAAAATTACTTGAACAGCAAAATAAGAAGAGCCAGAGGGAAAAGAGGAAGGTTGATACAGAAAATGGTTGATTGCTAACAAACTGTACATTCTACACAAGGCTAGTAAGACTCACTGTAAGCGGCAACCCTCTTATGGTTACACTGTTGAAAAATTGCCGTAAGAAAACGGTAAAAATCCTGGAATAAATGTTGCCAGGCATTTACCGTTTTAAAAACGGATATGTTGATGTAAAGGAGTGATATTACGGTCACTAACCCGTAAAAGATAATAACAAAGTTGGGTAGATATCACGAATTTCTGTATTTTACTAAAATACGGCCGAGAACAGTATATTTTCACAAAGAATTTACGATTAAAATTACGATTCTTTATAACAGCGTAGGTCATTTATTTAGAGAAATGCCAGCCTTATGCCAGCCAGGTATCTTTTCCCGTAAGGGTGGTAAGGTGTCAAAGGATATGAAATTTCAGTTGTTAAAACACTTGACCCTTTAAGTGTCTTTCTAATAAAAGAGGATCACTGATAAAGTTGAGTTTCCCGAGGTATGATCAACAATCGTCTGGAAATCGTTCAATGTCTCTCTCACTTCCGACATTTTTTGAAATTTCAGTTGTTAAAACACTTGACCCCACCCTTTGTGTCTTTCTGAAAAAAGAGGACTACTGATATAAGCTGAGTTTCCTTGAGAAATGATTAATAATGAATATCCCGGGTTGGTACCGGAGGTGCCTGGGCGGGCGGCCCTCCGGTCTAGCGGCCGGCGAGAGTTGGGGCGGAGGCCGAGGACTTAGCGTGGTGTGGCCAGGGGTAAAGGGACTCTCACTTCCGACATTTATTGTCATTTATGCATTCGTAAAGTAATTTTACATTTCCTCGCAATAGGCGATAACGTGGATAGAAGGAGCCGCTATTACAGGTCGTAAGGGAAGGTGAAATTACTTCTACCCATTTTATGTCGAATGTGTTGCAAGGTTATTATATTTCGCATGTAAGGCGACTGGCCTTACGAGCTTCTTTAGAAATTCGTCTATTATTTCTGTTTTTATCTTTTATCTAAAACGCTCACAATTTTCCATTGTTTATTTATGAAGCTTTATTTAAGACCTCCAAAAAAACGTATTGGTGATTTATCAGATTTTCTAGTCATATTATTTATCGCCTTCAATATTTTTTCTTATTCATGAAATTTCACATTTAATTTTAAGATTTCGTAACGCAGTTATAGATATCATCATTATTTTCGTATTCAATCATAGTACTCTGTTTACGTGTATTTTCCTTTAACAACATAGATGGTTTTGTTACATCTAAATTCGGCAATAAACCTTGGGTTGTTATAACAAGAAAACACCAGACCTCTAAAACATATGTCTATTAGGTATCTTAGAAATAAGTCTTTTATAAATTTCCATCATAATATTCACTGAGTTACAAATGCAAAATTCTATTGGACGCACGAACACATCTGGAATCCGTATATTTTTGTCACAGAATTATTATTATTATTATTATTATTATTATTATTATTATTATTATTATTATTATTATTATTATTATTATTATTAATTGCCTACATCCTAGACGGAAAAGCACAATGCTATAAGCCCAGGGGCTTCAACAGGGAAAATATCTCAGAGAGGAAAGGAAACAAGGAAAAATTAAATTTTTAAGAAGAGTAACAACATTAAGATAAATATCTCCTATATAAACTATAAACACTTAGAGCTAATAAAATGTATTTCATAAGTCAGTTGTCCTACGTAGCAATGATAATTAATGTTTATAGGATCGTGAATGTATGAATACATTAAGTGCAGGAATATCCTTGGATATCGTGGCAGTCTAATATCCAGACGGAATACCCTATTCGGTAGCCTATTGGTAACGTCCTCTGACTTGTAGGGTTTGAGTCCCACTCTAGCTCTATAGTTTCTAGTAGCGTGTGCAACCTCATCATCCTTGTGAGATGAGGATGGAGGTGTTTGGAGGAGCCTATGGATCTACCTGCTGAGTCTCATCTACAGCCATTGCTTGGCCCTGTTTCTAGCTTGGGTAGAGAAGAGGCCTGGTCGTTGATCATATATACATACATATATCTATTTATACACACAAACACACACATACACACACACACACACACACACACATATATATATATATATATATATATATATATATATATATGTATATATATATATATATATATATATATATATATATATATATATATATATATATGTATATATATACTGTAAAAAAAAATTGTATGATAATAACGGTAAGCTTCTGTCAATATTTAACTGAAATATGGATTAGAACAATAGAATTTTACGAAGAATTTCCGATAAAAATTACGGTTTTTTAACAATATAGTTAATCTAAAGGGCACTCTACAATTCATGAAAGGTCATTAAACACAAGGATCGAAGCCCATGTCTCTTGAGTCTAGGAGCCTCGGAGGTCCATCCTTTTTCCTGTGATATCCTCTGAAGAAGATTCAAAATAGCCTCTCTAGTCACAAACTGCTTTGTTCCAAAAGCTAAAGTCGCGTGTTTTTCTTTCTTTGGAAAGACTGCACCACTAAAACAGACGATAAACAGACACAAGGCACTCACCGATGCAATGAGCTTCATGGTGGAGAGGAAGACGTGATGTATGACAACAGTGCCACAGGATCTGTATTTATACATGAATGCAAAACCTCCTTTCACTTATACGCTAGTTTTGGAGTGTCCTTTTTTTCCGGAAGAGCAGCCCTCAAAGTAAAGTAATTAAGTGAATGTGTTACCGCCTTACAAGTTGGTAAATTTTTCCTGTTTTCTCTTTAAAGACTTTCAATTTTTTTTTTTATTTTTATCCAACTTTATCCTAGGTCTATATAAACCCCTTGGCGATTTATTAGATTTTCAAGTCATATAACTTATTCTCTTCAAAAATTTTTCTTATTCATCAAATTTCACATCTAACCTGAAGATTTCAAAACGTCGTTCTTGATATCATCAATATTTTCCTTTTCAATCCTCATATTTTATTTATGTACTGGAATTGTTAGGTGAGAATGATTTAAAACATTTAATTTTACAAGAATATCATGAATAATGCAGAAAATCACTACAGTCTGGTTAGTAGGAAAAGGCACTAACGAAGAAGGAAAGTCAGTAGACTGAAAAGATATCAAAGAACTTTAGAATCTCTTGCAAGTGACATCGTATTTTCGAAATAGATATCACATTACACATTCATCACAAATAAGTATTTGCATGGTCGGTGTATTCATATTCTATTATATTCATGATTAATGTGTGCTCACATGTAAATGCCTTGTCTTCCATTCATCCTCGCGAAGGAGTGTCTTTTATCTCGCTTACATGTATAACATTCTACCAAGTAAGATCATTCGAGTATGTTAATCAGATTACAGCATTTTGCATCAGAATCTGTGATCATGAATATCTTGATATATCAACATTCATTATAGCTTGTTTATGTATGTGTGTGTACTCGTGTGTGTGCCTCTGTGTAATTATCTGGTTGGTAAAAATTGAATTAGGTTCAAATAATTACACAAATAAACGGCTAAGTAACCAAGTGAGAATTTGTAAGAATGATAATAATATTGTTAGCCTCAATATCATTTCATAAAACAGCCATTACATTTTTTTCCTGAAAAATATGTATAATATGCAGTGCGTTGTAATGTAATAATGTATTTTCAGTTTTAATATTATTCAGGTTGAAAGAAGTACAGACGAAGAATACGACGTTGATGAGGAGTATCTATCTATCTATCTATCTATATATATATATATATATATATATATATATATATATATATATATATTATATATATATATATATATACACCGACACACACATATATATATATAGATATATATATATATGCATACATACATATATATATATATATATATATATATATATATATATATATATATATATATATATATATATATATATACATATATATAAATATATATATATATATATATATATATATATATATATATATATATATATATAAATGTATATATATATGTATATATATATATATATATATATATATATATATATATATATATATATATATATATATATATATATGTATGTATATATATATATATATATATATATATATATATATATATATATATATATATATATATATACATATATATATATATATATATATATATATATATATATATATATATATATATATATATATATATATATATATATATATATATATATATATATATATATATGCACCTGTTTTTTTTTCTATTCTGAGACAGATATTTGTTACTCCATGAAAAAGCGTTTTCTTCCTGGAAAGGTCTGCCTGAAATCACTACTTTCTTTAATCAGGAAAAATATGGCATTTTTGGTTTTTTTATGGCATTTTGAAGCAGAATATACAAAATTACCGTATAAAGGGATTAAACTAATAATCTTCCTATTTGTATGGATAAGATTATGCAATAAATTCGAGAAGCGATGATTTAAAAAAGAAAAAAAAATATATATAGAATAAACGTACGAAGAGTTTTATGACCGCATTACTATATGCTTCTAAAAAAGATAATGTTTATTCGAGATTATCATCATTATCAATATATCAATTTATTAATACATTATTAACGGGCATTAAAAATCTGTAGTTATATACGTTATATATTTAAAAAACAGAAGTTTTCACAATTTTTTTTTTCAATAACCTATATTGTTAGAAACCATGGTGTTTTTTAATTATTATTATTATTATTATTATTATTATTATTATTATTATTATTATTATTATTCATAATGAGTAAACAATCAAATGAGCTAAAAGTTATTCCATGATACCAAGACGAATAAGGCAGAAAACGTGAAAAATCTATATCTCGTAATATTGTAATTAGTCTTTAACTAGAGACTTTTTGTATGTCGTTTTACTATAGTTTGACAGCTGTTTTTCCGGTTCTATACAGCAGGGGAACTCTACTCCCTAGGGGACCTCCACAGTCGTTTTATCTTGTTCGTTCAGAGTATTCATCATTTCATATCACGTATTGCTCAATCTGTTAAATCGTCACTGTCAAAGGACTCACAGAATAAGAAAGTCTTTAGTTTCCTCTTGAAAGCCTTAATGTCTTCAATCATTGAGATGTCTAGTAGGAGCTTATTGTACGAGTATAATCTCGGGGCCGCATATTTAAAGGCTCTAGAGCCTACAGTAGACATACTGTACATCTACTAACGTTTCCAGAGGACGTGTAATAGTGTTTTTTTTTTTTTTTAAATAACTCCTAAAATAACTGATGGATTTCCATGAAATCAAAGCAGGGAGCGCTTCATACAATGGCCTAATTTTGAGAAATACTGTGCATTGCTAATTACGTTTCATTAACCTTTTTACTTAAGAAAATGAGGCTAAAGCCAGTCTTAGTCACCCACACATTCGCAAAAGTGATGACGTCCCTCAGTGACGTTTTTATAACGTTTCATCCCCTGTACCTCCCATCCCCCGAATTGTTAGACGCCTTTTTAACTCCATAGATAATTGTCATATGACCTACCCCAAGCAATACGAAATTTTTTGTCAGTAAAAGTTCAGCATACCTGGTAATGTGATTCGTGACTTTAGACTTTACCTAAACACAAGACCAACGTTTTATATCTTACCCACTCACTTACATTGAAGATCAAGAATGAGACTTATGACAGGAGACGGAAGAAGCATATGCTAACCCTACACTTCGCACATCAAGCGAGTGTTGGTAAAGCAATAGAAATATAGTTTTCTTTAGGTTAAGCCGTAGGACTCATTCTTCCATACAACACAGGTTACTCGATACATCAATTGCCAGGAAGAAAATGACAGAGAACATTGTTTGATATAATTTATCATATCAATTTCACCAGAGAGAGTAGCTTGAATTCCTTAGAAGGTAGACTTCTAAAAGATGTTTCATATAAGGTCATTGACATCGGCCATTTGATAAATTTTGAAATTCTATATATATATATATATATATATATATATATATGGCTAGCAGTATATTGCAATATATCATGTACTTATTAAAGTCATACTTTTCTTACCGATTTATACTAATTTTCAGGCGGTTTCTTTCTTTCTCTCTGTTGTAAATGGTGAAGAGTTTCAGCACAATTGTAGTTTTTCAATGGCGAGGACAAAGCAACATATTTGCCATGACTAAAGTCGAATCTATATGAAATAGATCATAGCTACTACTTCAACTGCTGCCGATGATTACCTTGGATGTACTAAAAGGGCTCTGATGTAGGAGTCGAAGTCGGTGAAATTATTTCTGAATCCTGGTGCAGTCTTGACCTAATAACATCATTCTAAATATACAACTCTCTCAAGGAAAAAAGAATATTTTCTATTTCTACTAATGTTTTTATTTTATTTTTTTATTTTATTTTATTTTTTAGTCGCAAATCTAAAATTTGTAGGAGTCCGAGTAGAATATCTCTCAGTGCGATTCCACAACCCTGTTTTAAACCTCTTCTATTATGTTCGATAATTTGTGTTAACCATCTAATCACTATCTACCACCATAAAACATTTTATTGCTCTTCCGACTCATTTTATATGTGCAGTACACAGTCTTTCCTAATAGAGATTTACTCGGTAGCCTAATAACAATGGGAATGATGGAAAGAAGGCAAGAAGGAAGGGGGGGGGGGAGTACTAGGACAGCCAAAGGTGTAAACAAGGAAGGAGGGTTGGGGGAACCTCTGCGTCACAGTTAAGTGATTAAGTACCACTTCGAAACGCTCTGAAGGAAGGGAAGAAGTTTATAATTTTTTCGCGTTACGAAGTATAGCGAAAAATAATTGTCCTAACGACATGTAAGCAGATCTTAAGTGTCTTGTTACTTAAGTTCAGTTGTTATGTAGGCAGTGGCCAATGAGAATTTAGTGTTGGGTGAAACGTATTCGATGTTTGAAGAGGTATTTAGTAAGTGGTCACTTTCTAGCGCACGCTAGCCCGAGCAAGTCGAATTTATTAGCCAGGACGCCAGGCAGGGTCAAATACAGCTTCAGATGTGAATAGTGTTTTCACGCTAGCAATCAGAATGCTGAAACCGTTTCAAGAAGTGATGGACAATCTATTATCCGATTTCCAGCAGAATATTCAACAAGTATCCGCACCTCGTTAAAGTATGATGGAAAACCATTTGAATGAGCATCGCGTTATTTTGAGAAAACTGATACGAACATGTTAGCATTAGAAGCGATTGTTTATAAACTTGGAGGACAAGGAACATCCAAAACTGCTGCAGAAACGAGTTAGTACGCAAAGAGCAGCATCGTCGAAAGTGTCAAGCTAGTTAAAGATCGAGGGAAAGTGTGGATTCATATCAACTTTGATGGAAGAGGTCTAGAGCTCAATAAAGGCCGAGGTTTGACATTGGAGCCGGGAATGTACCAAGAAAGACGTCGAAAAGATAAGTGAAAATATAGCTGTTTTTATTTTGTATACTTAGCAGTTGGTACAAGGAAATTGGAACATTGTGTTATTTTATTTTATTGTTTTTAATCGCCTGTTGGTTGTTGTTATTCACAATACATTGAACAGAATTAGATTGTGTCCGGTAAGATAGTCATTGACGTCTAAAAGGGCGATCACAAAATTCCATTTCAAAACCGTTACTGTGGTTGTTGGATTGGGTAACAATAGGTCAGAGCAGAATTTATTAAAAGAGAATGGGTGACACTGGTATCAGAAAAACTAAGAGATAATTCCTTTGACGGTGACCAAGAATGGAAATGGTAAGCAAAGGCAGTTTTTTTTTTATTTCAAACTTTTTAAGGATTTAATCAGTCTACAGTCTGCTTATCGCATAGAAATCTATTAAAACTTTGCCAATATCTTTCTCATTTGGGGAAAAATTTAAAAAGTTTTTATAATGGATTATCTTTAGATATTTTTGAAAGCGGCGGTACATCTTTACTAAAGTTCTTAAGTCTGTTAGATATTGGAGATCTAAGGAAGTGAAGATTGAAGTATTTTTAGATAATGGCATAGCTGCGGATGGTTGTTTTGAAGGGGCATTGGATGCTAGCTATTTACTTAAAGCTTAGAGATTTGGATTTATTTACAAGTATAATTGGTTTTCAGACTCTAAATTGTATTTGGAAAGGTTTACAGAGGACGAATACTGAAGGCAAATTTCGTAACTACAGTATTAGGATAAACTATGTCGTTAAAGATCTTGTTTAAATGCCAAACCTTCTGAATTAACAAAATCGTTATTTTAACGAATATCTTTTGGACAGAATTGTCTGTTACATAATTTCCACGAAATTTGTCGTGAGAGGTATTGTTAAAATGAAAACGATAAAGTATTTATGTATTTTTGCATATTGAGCAAAGCTAGTTGAGAGCTTAATGAAGAAATATCAGATGCTCTGGTTGAGATCACGTTTTGACGCAGAAATTCATTCTTTTTATTTTGGTCGTTACTTTAACCATATACTTGCTTCAGACTTATTTAACCTATTACTTCATTGTGACGCCTAAGTTGTAGGCAGTTTATCACTATATTGTGACGCCTAAGGTGTAGGCAGTTTATCACTATATTGTGACGCCTAAGGTGTAGGCAGTTTATCACTATATTGTGACGCCTAAGATGTAGGCGGTTTATCACTATATTGTGACGCCTCAGATGTACTGTAGCAGCTTAGCACTATATTGTAACGCCTCAGATGTAGGCAGTTTAGCACTATATTGTGACGCCTCAGATGTAGGCAGTTTAGCACTATATTGTGACGCCTCAGATGTAGGCAGTTTATCACTCTATTGCGACGCCTAAGATGTAGGCAGTTAATTACTATATTGTGACTCATCAGATGTAGGCAATTTATCACATTGCGAAGCCTCGGATGTAGGCAATCTTATCAATATATTGCGACGCCTCATAGGAAATTTACCGCTATATTGAGACGCTTCAGACATAGGAAATTTACCGCTATATTGTGACTCCTCAGATTTAATAGTTATATTGTGACGCCTCTGGTGTTGGGAAATTTATATGTTGTGACACCTCAGTAGTAGGTTTGGAGTAATTCTGAAGTTTTTAGCGATGAATACAGCGCATTTTTTTTTTTATCATGAAAAGAGTGGTTGGAAACTGGACAGCAAATGAATCTTTAAAATTAAACACGAAGGAGCAGGAGGCAGTCGACAGAATTATGTAAAGTACTTTGGCAATGTTTGAACGTTGTTCCAGATAAAAAGTTTTCGATTTTAATGCAAGTAGGTAGCAAAAAGCCAGATTTGGAAATTATAGAAAACCAAAGAATTTAAACTTGTACTGAATACACTGTTCAGGTCATCAATGTATGTAAGCCCAGAAAGAGTACAAAAGAGCGGATTTTTTTGAAGTGTTGTCAACTAACATGGATGAATGGTCAATTCTTGCTTACATTTTTCAGAGTTATGGACTTGTGAGAGTTATTCATTATTTAGATTGTTTTGCTACTTTTAAAAATATGTTGAGGTTTTTTAATCTCTAATATTGGTGTCCCGGTACAGAGGGATTTGATGCTTTAACTTAAAGTTTGGTGCTTTATACCAAAGGTTATTAATAAAATGGAGGTAAAAATTCTTAAGTACAATATTCCAGAGTGAAAGTCCTCTCCATCTTGACTGTTGATATTAACAAGGGAAACTTTATTGTTAAAGTTTGAGTGTTTACGTAACAAAAGGTTTATTACATACGGCAAAGATAAAAAAAGGAAAAATAAAATGGGAAATTTTTCGCTGAAATTTAACTTTGATATAGAAGGTAAAGGTTTTTGAAATTATAAGTATATATGTACAATGTTTTATTTTTTGGAATCTGCTTTCCAGGATCGTGAATGCAATGAAATGCCAGCAGTCGTCTTTAACGGTGGCATTTAATTTGGAAAGGAAATTGGGGGACCTCAGTTGTCAAGGACATCTTCTATCATCGATGAATGACAGCACCGACAAGGCCTACCAACTTGTCTTTCAACAAAGAGAAACTTACAATAATGGTCAAGAGCAAAGCGAAATGCCATTGTATGTTGCTTTATTTATGACGCTTTTATTAGATTCCGGCGCTTTAGTAATCTCCAGTGATCAAGCTATTTATGCCATAACTTGCATGCATGAAATGAGGGGTTACATAGATCCAACGGAAAATTCACTTGTTAAATCTTTGCAAGCACCTGTGAAACATTAAGCTGATAGATCGGTGCATACAAAGGATCTTTTTGATAATATGGTGTTGCAGAATCCGTGCGGATTATATTTTCCTATATTGAAAAACTTCTTTATTATTTTGATAGATCATTAAAGTTTTCTTTTCTGAAATTTGGGGAATTAAGTTTATTGTAATTTTGAAGATTTCTTAGTTGAACAGAAAAAAAAAAAAAAAGTTGTCACAAATGCTTTTCCATATTTGATGTATTTGGCATGATACAGAGGAAGCTGGAATGATTTTGTCCTTTGATCGATTTATCTTTAAGAAGTTTTTTAAAAGCTCCTGTAATGTAACCAAACATAATTTTTTGTTAAAACTGTGGCTACAAGTTCAAGCATCGCAAACGATAACGTCAATGATAGGTGTCTTCATAGACATGAGTGTTGGTAGTCTGTTTCAAGTAAACATGTTTGTCAAAGGCTTCAAAAAGAGGTTAAATGTGTAAATCCTTCAATCGGAACATTTATTTCTTTCTCTCCATTTCTTTCCTTCTCTCCCTTTCTTTGGTATTATCTAGGGTCAACCGGCACGGTGCGCTATAATGCAATTTAATGTTTTATTATGTTTATACCTGTAGAGAATGCGGAGTGAAGTGAGGACTATAATTTTTTCGCGTTACGAAGTATAGCGAAAAATAATTGTCCTAACGACATGTAAGCAGATCTTAAGTGTCTTGTTACTTAAGTTCAGTTGTTATGTAGGCAGTGGCCAATGAGAATTTAGTGTTGGGTGAAACGTATTCGATGTTTGAAGAGGTATTTAGTAAGTGGTCACTTTCTAGCGCACGCTAGCCCGAGCAAGTCGAATTTATTATTAATATTACTATCATTATTATTTATTAGTAATATAAGAGTGAGGTTCCACCACTCAAATTTGAGTTACTCTGCATTATTGCCGTGGATACACAGGTTTCCATAGTTTTTTCAAAACTTGAGATTTTGTTTTTTATCTATGGTTTTTCCTGGGCGGCAGAGGAGGCTTATATGTTAAATTGAAAGTTTGTTCATTTTGTTTTAAATATGCACTGCTATATCAGTATAAAAGTTATTAGAATATGGGATGTTACATCTATATTGTGTTTCAAAAGTATGATTCATTGGAAAAATAAACCTGGCGTCAACCGGCACGGTGCGCTATAATGCAATTTAATGTTTTATTATGTTTATACCTGTAGAGAATGCGGAGTGAAGTGAGGACACTCTTTTTTCTGAGAGTAAACGGGTTGATTAAGCACATCTGTCAATTCATTGTACCCCCAAAAATTAGGCCAAAGTTTGAAACATTCATTGCTATAGTTTCATGGAAATTCATAAGCCGGTTTGTTTGATATTTAGAAAAAAAACTATTACCCGGCCTCTGGAAACGATAGTAACGTTTCCAGAGGCCGTGTAATGGTGTTTTTTTTTTAAAGAAATCCTGAAATAACTGATGGATTTCCATGATATCAAAGCAGGGAGCGCTCCATACAATGGCCTAATTTTGGGAAATACTGTGCATTGCCAATTACGTTTCATTAACTTTTTTACTTAAGAAAATGAGGCTAAAGCCAGTCTTAGCCACCCACACATTCCCAAAAGTGATGACGTCCCTCAGTGACATTGTTATAACCAAGGTCTATAGATTAAGGAGGTCTTCTCAACCCCGACCAAAAATATGAGTCTTCTGCGCAGGTACAGACTGTGACGTAGGCAGTACCTATAGGTGTGGCCAAGGTCATAGACTAGATTCACCCAAGCATACCAAAGGTCGATCACCCTTTGACCGGGCAGTTGTTTACAAGCAAACGTGGTGTACACTTCCGCCTTGCTGATCAAAGCTGTTTTATATATAACAAAATGCCCAGTAATTGTGCAGTTTTCGGATTCTTCTCATATAGAGGAAAAAGTAAGGATCTCACTTTTCATAAATTCCCTAAGGACATTATCACAAGGAAAACGTGGATTCAGCTGTGCAAACGAGAAGATCTTATTAATGGGGAAAACGCTCAGATATGTAGTAAACATTTGAAGCTGGTGCATTTGAAAGGAATTTGATGTATGAATTGCTGAATCAACCAGTGCCTCGATCTCTCATCAGAATAAAGAAAGGATCCGTACCAACGATGCATTTACCTATAACTGGACATTCACATGCATCACAAGGTAAGAAACCAGTATCGTGTATTGTTGGTTAAACATTAAGATATAAATGACGCTGTAATCAACTTACATAGATTATAATTATTGTATATCCACTTTATTATTCACCAGTAATCTGGAAATCGCGGAATGAGTTGTTTTCCTCATATATAGTTAAAAAAAAATTTTCTTTTATTCCATTTCGCTGTGAAAAAGTACCATTCTTAAATTTTAGTTCAGATTTTTGCATATTCAATAATGTCAGAAAATTCCAATCGCATTGTTCTCTATACAAGTCCATCTTTTTAACAATTCAATTTTGATTTTAATCAGATACGTCCAGGATGGTAAGAGCCGAAAAAAGAGGATAAAAACGACTTGTAGATGAAATCCTTAGTCAAGAGCAAGACGAAACAGGGAAGATTTTTGTACAAAAAGTCAAATCGGTGCCCACGATTGAAGATTTGCAACGTGTAATTGAGCAACTGGAGAAGGAGAGAGATGATATCAAACGGAAGTGGGAAGAATATGAGGTAAAGTGGAAATGTGAAAAAGAGCAGTGGGAAGTTAAAGAAAGCTATTTTCCTACTGAAAGGGCTAAATGGGAAAATGAAAAAGCTAAATGGTTGGATAATAAGGTCAAGTGGGAAAAAGAAAAGGAAAACTGGAAAAAAAGAGAAAACAGCGATGTACGTTAAGTTCAATGAGATGTATGCATCTGCAACTGCTGTAGTAAAAGCTGATTTAAAGAAATACTTTTCACCCAAACAAGTAGCATGTCTTGTCACTGGAAGTAATATTAATACTTGGGAAGACGATGATATCAGCAAAGCCTTAACGTTACTCAGTTTGAGTCCAAAAGCTTATAAGTTTTTAAGAGAAGAGTGGAAATTACCTTTTCCTTCTTTACCAGCGAGTGTTGGTAAAGCAATAGAAATATAGTTTTCTTTAGGTTAAGCCGTAGGACTCATTCTTCCATACAACACAGGTTACTCGATACATCAATTGCCAGGAAGAAAATAACAGAGAGCATTGTTTGATATAATTTATCATATCAATTTCACCAGAGAGTAGCTTGAATTCCTTAGAAGGTAGACTTCTAAAAGATGTTTCATATAAGGGCATTGACATCGGCCATTTGATAAATTTTGAAATCCTATATATATATATATATATATATATATATATGGCTAGCAGTATATTGCAATATATCATGTACTTATTAAAGTCATACTTTTCTCACCGATTTATACTAATTTTCAGGCGGTTTCTTTCTTTCTCTCTGTTGTAAATGGTGAAGAGTTTCAGCGCAATTGTAGTTTTGCAATGGCGAGGACAAAGCAACATATTTGCCATGACTAAAGTCGAATCTATATGAAATAGATCAGAGCTACTACTACAACTGCTTCCGATGATTACCTTGGATGTACTAAAAGGGCTTTGAGGTGGGAGTCGAAGTCAGTGAAATTATTTCTGAATCCTGCTCCAGTCTTGCCCCAATAACAGCATTCCAAATATACAATTCTCTACTAATGTTTTTATTTTATTTTTTATTTTATTTTGTTTTTTAGTCGCAAATCTAAAAGTTGTAGGAGTCCGAGTAGAATATCTCTCAGTGCGATTACACACCCCTGTTTTAAACCTCTTCTATTATGTTCGATAATTTGTGTTAACCATCTAATCATTATCTACCACCATAAAACATTTTATTGCTTTTCTGGCTCATTTTATAAGTGGAGTACACAGTCTTTCCTAACAGAGATTTACTCGGTAGCCTAATAACAATGGGAATGAAGGAAAGAAGGCAAGAAGGAAGGGGAGTGGGGGAGTACTAGGACAGCCATAGGTGTAAACAACGAAGGAGGGTTGGGGGAACCTCTGCGTCACAGTTACGTGATTAAGTACCACTTCGAAACGCTCTGAAGGAAGGAAAGAAGTTCCTCTTTTTCTAAGAGTAAACAGGTTAATTAAGCACATCTGTCAATTCATTGTACCCCTAAAAATTAGGCCAATGTTTGAAACATTCATTGCTATAATTTCATGGAAATTCATAACCCGGTTTGTTAGATATTTGGGAAAAACACTATTACACGGCCACTGGAAACGATAGTAAGTTCTAATATTTTAAAACTATCTGTAGCTATTCTCGTGTCAAGACGATTTGTTGGCTGCGCAATATGTAGAAATTCTCTTAGATAACTTGATGGGTTATTGTACATATTTTAAATTCAATTCTCGTTTTAATAGGCAGCCAGTGTAAATCAATTAGTGTAGGGCATAAGAGAAGGTAACAACAAAGCCGCCTGCAGTATTTTCCCTTGCATGTACTACACATTCGTTGATGTAAAACTTCTTATTTTCATCTATGAATATCTTGTTCACTTGTCTTTCGTAGTATGCAGGTGTCATTTTCATTTCCTCGCGAATTGTGGCTCATTTTCTTATATTTGTTTCAGTATCTTATAATAAATCTCTTGCAATACATTTTTTTTATATATTTGATTACTTTGTTTATTTCTTAGGTTGTTTATTTTTTGCATATTCCCTAGTTTGATGAATTTTTATGAGAACACACACACATATCCATATATATATATATATATATATATATATATATATATATATATATATATATATATATGTATGGAAAAGCCCTAGGTGGTTTTGTCGGGTAGTCTATGGAATGTATTGCAAGTGGCCAAACAGCAAGAAGATCACTATCTCAGGTGATACAACTGTATCTAGCATTGCAAATGTATCTAGCAAACCACCCAGGGGAGAGGATGCAATGACAAAATTAATCAAGAATTTTATTGGTAATTTTGACTACGAAGATATAGATAAAATTCAATCAACGGGAGTCAGCAACTCATCAACCTCAATAAATTAATAATAATAACAGAAAGGATATACCAACATACCAACCAGATTACTAGATTTCATCTCCATTATTCAATCAAGTCTACATATAGTTATGATGGAATGATTGGTGAGTTTGACAATTATAAAAAAACTAAACCAAATAAAAAAAAGTTAATTCAAGTCGTAGTATCTTCCCTGAAGTGTTTTTTAATTAATCATTTATAAATCATCATAGCTGTTTCTAATCCTTGCATCTACAGGTTTTAGTAATTAAAAAAGTACCGTCAACTGAATATCATAGGACAACAACATTAGACTTTCAGAAATATACATGGGGAGGCTGAAAAATTACTGAAGGACACAGAAACATACCGTTAGCATTTAGCTGATTTATTTTTCAAATAACAATAATAACATCATATATGTTCTGTATATATTAATGACTAAACCTTGTTAAGGATAACACTCTTATAACCATAAGTAAGAATCTCTATCTAATTCTTGACATTAATTAATGAATAAAATATCTCTTTTCTGACCAATCCTTCTTGTTTAAGGAGAAGTGTAGAGTCGAGGAGGAGGATATGAGATTTCCCCGTTAGTGCTGTCTCCATATACATTTCCTCCATCTATAATTCCTCCATCTATGATGCCTCCATCTATGATGCCTCCATATCCGGTGCCTCCACTTATTGAGGAACCTACTGAAACGTCATGACCACTACCAGAAGAAATACCTCCATAAGTAATTCCACCTTTTGATCCCCCTCCAATGACTGGGCTGACCCCTTGATGTTTAGCGTTTTTGAGAGCAGTCTGGAGATCAACGCCCCCGGGGAGAGTTGGGTTTTGGCCATCCCCATAATTTACGAAATAGACTTCAGGCTTGCTCTTGGGAGGTGGTGGGACAGTGATAACCTTCTGGCCACCTTCGGCAGTTCCCTTGTTCAGGACATACACAATGTTCTTCTGTTGAGGTGGGGGCACTACAATAGGATCCTGATCACCGGTCCTTTCTGGAAGACGCACAAACAAGATATTGTGCTCAACCTTTGGCGGGGGGACAGGAGGTGGAGGTCCAGTGCGGCGATGCTGCTCAGGTACATTGAAAACGTAGACGTGGCGCATGACTTGAGGCGTGACGCATCTTCCGTCAACGTGGAGGACCTGTCCATGGCTACATGTGAAGGATTCTCTGTAAATTGGGTTATTTTGAATGTCAATATTATCATTACTATATTGATTGATAGAGGGAGTATGTGCCTCCCCAGGAAAGGTGTCCAAAATTAATGTTGATCCATCATAACTCCCCGGAGGAGGTAATTCATAACGCTGATGCTGGCTGCATTCTGCCGCCACCAGCAGGGACAGGAAAATCTGAGGTCAAAAACGAAAGAATAATTAGTATTAAAAATCAGTCAAAGTATGTATGAGTTTGTGAAATAGGAACTAGTGGTTTTTCAACAAATGGAATGAATATGTTAATTACTTTAGAAAATTGATTACGCAGAATCACATTGTGTTAGAAATTAATCAAAGCAGTTCTTACAAACCTTGCGTGAAATAACCTGACATAAAAAAAAAAGGATATTCGGTACACACTCGTCTCAGGTACCTGCTAGATTAAGCGTATTATCTAGATAAACATACCCCTAAAAAAATAATACTAAATCATGTTAGTTAGTCCTTATTCAAAATAAACTAGATTCTTAGCAGATGTATTTTTTTAAAAGTATTGTTTTTGACTTTGAAGGTGTTAAGAGTGACTGAAATTAAAACAATTACATCCTATGAACAGTTTTTTCCTCATGCACATATTTTCTATGGGTTTTCTCCTTATGCACAGACCTTCCATCTGTAGAGTTGTCATTTAAATGAACAGGCAAATGGTTGGCTGGTTAGTTTAAGCTGTATTAAGGATTGCACAGGCTCTTGTTGGAAGGAGCCTAGTTCTGTCTGGATTTTGGTATGTGGTTCACATGGCTTCCCTTTGCTAATTGCACGAAAAGGACTGAACAAATGTAAAGAAAGAATAGGACGGATGAACTATCTCTTATTATATTTTTGACTG
>NC_090763.1:5191454-5193954 GCF_036898095.1 Palaemon carinicauda
GCTTTTGGTTTGATATCTGAATAAAGTTATAAAGCTTGTCTTGTCATAACAAGAAAGCATCAAACCTGTAAAACATATGTCAATTTGTATTTCCTAAAAATAAGTCCTATATTGAAGGCCATCATAATCGTCACTAAGTTAGAAAGGCATAATTCTATCGGATATACCAATATATCTGGAATCCGTATATTTCTGTCGCAGAGTTAAAGTTAATAAAGAGTATTTTATGATTCAGTTGCAAGCCTGGGTGATTCAGGTCCCTGCAATTTGCACGATGTAGCACGATATATAGTTGAAAGACGTACCCTTAATGAGGTACGCAGAATCAAATATTATTTACGTCTTTTTCACGCACAGGATACGCGTAAGTTACTCACTGTCTACGCAATGTGCTGACAAACATTGGGGCAAAGGTAAGTATTGAGATATTTGTTGAATCATTTATCGATTTGCATTCGCACTCAACATCGGCAGTATTCGCACTGAGCTTCCATTGTGCTCACGCTTGATTCGCACAACTACATGGCATGAACATTGATGAGTATTTATAAAAGCAAAATCTTTTAACACTTCAAAATCTTCTCAAAGGCCACTCATCCCCTTCCCCTTATTCCGCACGCCGCACGAAGACTTTAATCACAACAGGGTTGTGGTGGCCGATGTGGTAACGTCTCTGACTGGTGAACGCCAGATTGAGGTTCGAGTCATACTTAAAATCGTTAGTTTCTTTGGTTTCTGCTACCTCACCATCCTTGTGAGCTAAGGATGGGGGACTTTGGGAAGCCTATAGGCTATCTGCTGTGTCATTAGCAGCCATTGCCTGGCCCTCCTTTCTATATATGGTCAGTCTCTAGGGCATTGTCCTGCTCGATAGGGCAATATCACAGTCCATTGCCCCTGCCATTTATGAGTGGAATTAAACCTTTAAATACATTGCGGGCTATTGCATGTATGAAACTCGTGTATCAAGGCACCTTTACTTTTCACAGGGTCTTGAATGTATGAATACATTCTGTGTAGAAAATCCCTCTAGCACACTATTCTATCTTATTTCTCTTCCTCTTGCTTCTTTTTAAAGTGTTTATAGTTTATATTTGAAAGATTTATTTCAATTATGTTACTGTTCTTATAATATTTTATTTTCATTGCTCATTACTTTTCTTATAGTTAATTTATTTCATTATTTTCTTTCTTCACTGGGTTATTCTACCTGTTGGCGCCCATGGGCTTATAACATTCTGCCTTTCTAACTACTCTTGTAGCTTAGCATGTAATAATAATAATAATGATAATAATAATAATAGTAATAATAATAATAATAGTAATGATAATAATAATAATAATAATAATAATAATAATAATAATGAATACACTAAAATATACAATTTTCCGTGTATTTATGAAAAATAAAATAACACAATGTATGAAAAACAGACCGTTTGTCTTCTGAAGACGAAGGTAGATGGTCTCTTCGAAAGCTTAATAAATTTAATTTTTTTATACATTGTGGGTTATTTAAATGATGAAAATAATAGATATAGTAAGAGTCCAATATCCAGTCGGATTATATTCTGCCTAAACACAGGGATCAAAGACCCGAGTCTAGTCCAAGTCCCTTGAGTTGAGGAGTTTCGAGGTCCTGTCTTCATCCTGTGAGGAAGATTCGAAATAGCCTCTCCAGTCACTAAAGGATTTGCTCCAAAACTAAGAGATATGCTGTCTTTTGAAAGACTGAGGGACTAAAACAGACAGGACGCACAGACACAAGACACAAGACACTTACCGTCGTAGTAAGCTTCATGGTGAAGAGGAAGACACAATGAATGATAATAATGTGACAGCATCTACCTTTATATATTGGTGTAGAATTTCCTTTCACTTCTATCCTACTTATGAAGTGTCCTTTTTTCCTATTTCCTCCCACACTGAGGAATACCTCTTCTCTTTCTTCTCTCTCTTATGTGATTCCGTACATTATTGTTCTGGAGCTTGTTTTTATTATTGTTATAGTTATGGTTACTATTATTATTGGTCTTATTGTAATTATCATTATTATTATTACTTAGATCATTTTTATAATAAAGCTCTTCTGAATATTTGTGTTTAAAAAAAAACAACAAGTACACTAATTTCATATAAAATTACTTGAACAGCAAAATAAGAAGAGCCAGAGGGAAAAGAGGAAGGTTGATACAGAAAATGGTTGATTGCTAACAAACTGTACATTCTACACAAGGCTAGTAAGACTCACTGTAAGCGGCAACCCTCTTATGGTTACACTGTTGAAAAATTGCCGTAAGAAAACGGTAAAAATCCTGGAATAAATGTTGCCAGGCATTTACCGTTTTAAAAACGGATATGTTGATGTAAAGGAGTGATATTACGGTCACTAACCCGTAAAAGATAATAACAAAGTTGGGTAGATATCACGAATTTCTGTATTTTACTAAAATACGGCCGAGAACAGTATATTTTCACGAAGAATTTACGATTAAAATTA
>NC_090763.1:5198954-5203954 GCF_036898095.1 Palaemon carinicauda
TTTCCATGATATCAAAGCAGGGAGCGCTTCATACAATGGCCTAATTCTGGGAAATACTGTGCATTGCCAATTACGCTTCATTAACTTTTTTACTTAAGAAAAAGAGGCTAAAGCCAGTCTTAGCCACCCACACATTCGCAAAAGTGATGACGTCCCTCAGTGACGTTTTTATAACGTTTCATTCCCTGTACCTCCCATCCCCCGAATTGTTAAACGCCTGTTCAACTCCATAGATAATTGTCATATGACCTACCCCAAGCAATACGAAATTCTTTGTCAGTAAAAGTTCAGCATACCTGGTAAGGTGATTCGTGACTTTAGACTTTACCTAAACACAAGACCAACGTTTTATATCTTACCCAATCACTTACATTGAAGATCAAGAATGAGACTTATGACAGGAGACAGAAGAAGCCATGCTAACTCTACACTTCGCACTTCAAGCGAGTGTTGGTGGAGCAATTGAAATATAGATTTCTTTAGGTTAAGCCGTAGGACTCATTCTTCCATACAACACAGGTTAACTCGATACATCAATTGCCAGGAAGAAAATAACAGAGAGCATTGTTTGATATAAATTATCATATCAATTTTACCAGAGAGAGTAGCTTGAATTCCTTGGAAGGTAGACTTCTAAAAGATGTTTCATATAAGGGCATTGACATCGGCCATTTGATAAATTTTGAAATCTTATATATATATATATATATATATATATATATATATATATATATATATATATATATATATGGCTAGCAGTATATTGCAATATATCATGTACCTATTAAAGTCATACTTGTCTTACCGATTTATACTAATTTTCAGGCGGTTTCTTTCTTTCTCTCTGTTGTAAATGGTGAAGAGTTTCAGCGCAATTGTAGTTTTGCAATGGCGAGGACAAAGCAACACATTTGCCATGACTAAAGTCGAATCTATATGAAATAGATCAGAGCTACTACTACAACTGCTGCCGATGATTACCTTGGATGTACTAAAAGGGCTCTGAGGTAAGAGTCGAAGTCAGTGAAATTATTTCTGAATCCTGCTCCAGTCTTGACCTAATAACATCATTCCAAATATAGAACTCTCTCAAGGAAAAATATTGTTTTCTATTTCTACTAATGTTTTTAATTTATTTTATTTTTTAGTCGCAAGTTGCAGGAATCCGAGTAGAATATCTCTCAGTGCGATTCCACACCCCTGTTTTAAACCTCTTCTATTATGTTCGATAATTTGTGTTAACCATCTAATCATTATCTACCACCATAAAACATTTTATTGCTCTTCCGGCTCATTTTATATGTGCAGTACACAGTCTTTCCTAACAGAGATTTACTCGGTAGCCTAATAACAATGGGAATGAAGGAAAGAAGGCAAGAAGGAAGGGGGGTGGGGGAGTGGGGGAGTATTCGGATAGCCATAGGTGTAAACACCGAAGGAGGGTTGGGGGAACCTCTGCGTCACAGTTACGTGATTAAGTACCACTTCGAAACGCTCTGAAGGAAGGGAAAAAGTTC
Source organism: Palaemon carinicauda (assembly GCF_036898095.1). NCBI lineage: Eukaryota > Metazoa > Arthropoda > Malacostraca > Decapoda > Palaemonidae > Palaemon > Palaemon carinicauda. The sequence continues at coordinate 5,200,472 of NC_090763.1, forward strand.
TTCTTTTTTCTAAGAGTAAACAGGTTAATTAAGCACATCTGTCAATTCATTGTACCACCAAAAATTAGGCTAATGTTTGAAACATTCATTGCTATAGTTTCATGGAAATTCATAACCCGGTTTGTTAAATATTTGGGAAAAACACTATTTCACGGCCTCTGGAAACGATAGTAGGTTCTAATATTTTGAAACTATCTGTAGCTATTCTCGTGTCAAGATGATTTGTTGGCTGCGCAATATGTAAAAATTCTGTTCAATAACTTGATGGGTTATTGTACATATTTCAAATTCAATTCTCGTTTAATAGGCAGCCAGTGTAAATCAATTAGTGTAGGGCATAAGAGAAGGTAACAACAAAGCCGCCTGCAGTATTTTCCCTTGCATGTACTACACATTCGTTGATGTCACACTTCTTATTTTCATCTATGAATATCTTGTTCACTTGTCTTTCTTAGTATGCAGGTGTCATTTTCATTTCCTCGCGAATTGTGGCTCATTTTCTTATATTTGTTTCATTATCTTATAATAAATCTCTTGCAATACATTTTTTTATATATTTGATTACTTTGTTTATTTCATAGATTGTTTATTTTTTGCATATTCCCTAGTTTGATGAATTTTTATGAGACCACACACACACACATATATATGCATATATATATATATATATATATATATATATATATATATATATATATATATATGTGTGTGTGTGTGTGTGTGTGTGTGTGTGGGAAAGCCCTAGGTGATTTTGTCAGGAAGTCTATGGAATGTATATGAAGTGGCCAAACAGCAAGAAGATCACTATCTCAGGTGATACAACTGTATCTAGCATTGCAAATGTATCTAGCAAACCATCCAGGGGAGAGGATGCAATGACAAAAATTAATCAAGAATATTATTGCTAATTTTGACTAGGAAGATATAGATAAAATTTAATCAACGGGAGTCAGCAACACATCAACCTCAATAAATTAATAATAATAACAGAAAGGATATACCAACCAGATTACTAGATTTCCTCTCCATTATTCAATCAAGTCTACATATAGTTATGATGGAATGATTGGTGAGTTTGACAATTATAAAAAACTAAACCAAATAAAAAAAAGTTAATTCTAGTCGTAGTATCTTTCCTGAAGTATGTCTTAATTAATTATTTATAAATCATCATAGCTGTTTCTAATCCTCGCATCTACAGGTTTTAGTAATTAAACAAGTACCGTCGACTGAATATCATAAGACAACAACATTAGACTCTCAGAAATATACATGGGGAGGCTGAAAAATTACTGAAGGACACAGAAACATACCGTTAGCATTTAGATGATTTATTTTCAAATAACAATAATAACATCATATATGTTCTGTATATATTAATGACTTAACCTTGTTAAGAATAACACTTATAACCATAAGTAAGAATCTTTATCTAATTCTTGACATTAATTAATGAATGAAATATCTCTTTTCTGACCAATCCTTCTTGTTTAAGGAGAAGTGTAGAGTCGAGGAGGAGGATATGAGATTTCCCCGTTAGTGCTGTCTCCATATACATTTCCTCCATCTATAATTCCTCCATCTATGATGCCTCCATCTATGATGCCTCCATATCCGGTGCCTCCACTTATTGAGGAACCTACTGAAACGTCATGACCACTACCAGAAGAAATACCTCCATAAGTAATTCCACCTTTTGATCCCCCTCCAATGACTGGGCTGACCCCTTGATGTTTAGCGTTTTTGAGAGCAGTCTGGAGATCAACGCCCCCGGGGAGAGTTGGGTTTTGGCCATCCCCATAATTTACGAAATAGACTTCAGGCTTGCTCTTGGGAGGTGGTGGGACAGTGATAACCTTCTGGCCACCTTCGGCAGTTCCCTTGTTCAGGACATACACAATGTTCTTCTGTTGAGGTGGGGGCACTACAATAGGATCCTGATCACCGGTCCTTTCTGGAAGACGCACAAACACGATATTGTGCTCAACCTTTGGCGGTGGGACAGGAGGTGGAGGTCCAGTGCGGCGATGCTGCTCAGGTACATTGTAAACGTAGATGTGGCGCATGACTTGAGGCGTGACGCATCTTCCGTCAACGTGGAGGACCTGTCCATGGCTACATGTGAAGGATTCTCTGTAAACTGGGTTATTTTGAATGTCATTATTATCATTACTATATTGATTGATAGAGGGAGTATCTGCCTCATCAGGAAAGGTGTCCAAAATTAATGTTGATCCACCATAACTCCCCGGAGGAGGTAATTCATAACGCTGATGCTGGCTGCATTCTGCCGCCACCAGCAGGGACAGGAAAATCTGAGGTCAAAAACGAAAGAATAACTAGCATTAAAAATCAGTCAAAGTATGTAGGAGTTTGTGAAATAGGAGCTAGTGGTTTCTCAACAAATGGAATGAATATGTTAATTACGTAGGAGAATTGATTACGCAGAATCACATTGCGTTAGAAATTAATCAAAGCAGTTCTTACAAACCTTGTGTGAAATAACCTGACTTAAAAAAAAAAAAAATTATATTCGGTATACACTCGTCTCAGGTACCTGCTAGATTAAGCGTATTATCTAGATAAACATACCAAAAAAAAAAAAATACTAAATCATGTTAGTTAGTCCTTATTCGAAATAAACTAGATTCTTAGCAGATGTATTTTTTAAAAGTATTGTTCTTAACTTTGAAGGCGTTAAGAGAGACTGAAATTAAAACAATTACATCCTATGAACAGTTTTTTCCTTATGCACATATTTTCTATGGGTTTTCTCCTTATGCACAGACCTTCCATCTGTAGAGTTGTCATTTAAATGAACACACAAATGGTTGGCTGGTTAGTTTAAGCTGTCTTTAGAATAGCACAGGCTCTTGCTCCAAGAGGAATAAAGTGCCTGTTGGAAGGAGCCTAGTTCTGACTGGATTTTGTTATGTGGTTCACATGGCTCCCCTTTGCTAATTGCACGAAAAGGACTGAACAAATGTGAACAAAGAATATGACGGATGAACTATTTCTCATTATATTCTACTTTAATATCTTAGTTTAATAGTCTATTTATTTACATTTATAAAATACTTAAAGAATACAAAAAATTGCATATTGAAATTGACAGAAAACCGAAAAAATACGATCGACTAGATAGACAGCCATATAAGGCAAGGGAAAATGAAAGTGTTCGATGATGGCGGCCACTTCATGTTGTGGGTTTCTCCCTGTCCCATTGTACAATATAATAAATTTCCTGTGGAAAATGAATCATTCGTTGATTGATTGATTGATTGATTAATTCAATCGTTGCTCCTTCATTCACTGAAAAAGGCGTGGGGGACACAAATCCACCGGTGCAAAATGATTAGTGACGGAAGTCTTGGCGCTGTTGCCAAGTCTCCCTATCTAGCGTTGCCTTCTTTCCTGAGAACAATCTATTGTGATCAGAAGCACGTAAAAACGTACGTGCTTATGCACGTGGTTATTCACAAA
>NC_090763.1:5206454-5246454 GCF_036898095.1 Palaemon carinicauda
TAGTTGAAAGAGACGTACCATTAATGAGGTACGCACAATAAAATATTGTTTGTGTCTTTTTCACGCACAGCATACGCGTAAGTTACGCACTGTCTACGCAATGTGCTGACAAACATTGGGGCAAAGGTAAGTATTGAGATATTTGTTGAATCATTTATCGATTCGCTTTGGCACTCAACATCGGCAGTATTCGCACTGAGCTTCCATTGTGCTCACGCTTGGTTCGCACAACTACATGGCATGAACATTGATGAGTATTCATAAAGGCTAAATTTTTTAACATTTCAAAATCTTCTCAAAGGCCACCCATCCCCTTCCCCTTACCCCGCACGACGCACGAAGACTTTAATCATAACAGGGTTGTGGTGGCCGATATGGTAACGTCTCTGACTGGTGAACGCTAGATTGAGGTTCGAGTCCCACTCAAAATCGTTAGTTTCTTTAGTTTCTGCAACCTCACCATCCTTGTGAGCTAAGGATGGGGGATTTTGGGAAGCCTATAGGCTATCTGCTGTGTCATTAGCAGCCATTGCCTGGCCCTCCTTTCTATATATGGTGAGTCTCTAGGGCATTGTCCTGCTCGATAGGGCAATATCACAGTCCATTGCCCCTGCCATTTATGAGTGGAATTTAAACCTTTAAATACATTGCGGGCTATTGCATGTATGAAACTCGTGTGTCAAGGCACCTTTACTTTTCACAGGGTCTTGAATGTATGAATACATTCTGTGTAGAAAATCCCTCTAGCACACTATTCTATCTTATTTCTCTTCCTCTTGCTTCTTTTTAAAGTGTTTATAGTTCATATATGAAAGATTTATTTCAATTATGTTACAGTTCTTATAATATTTTATTATCGTTGTTCATTACTTTTCTTATAGTTAATTTATTTCATTATTTTCTTTCTTCACTAGGCTATTCTACATGTTGGAGCCCATGGGCTTATAACTTTCAGCCTTTCTAACTACGCTTGTAGCTTAGCATGTAATAGTAATAATAATAATAATGAATACACTAAAATATACAATTTTCCTTGTTTTTATGAAAAATAAAATAACACACAATGTATGAAAAATTAAATTTATTGAGCTTTCTAAGGGACCATCTCCTTTCCTCTACAGAAAACAGACCATTTGTCTTCTGAAGACGAAGGTAGATGGTCTCTTCGAAAGCTTAATAAATTTATTATTTTCACACATTGTGGGTTATTTAAATGATGAAAATAATAGATATAGTAATAGTCCAATATCCAGTCGGATTATATTCTCCTTAAACACAGGGATCAAAGACCCGAGTCTAGTCCAAGTCCCTTGAGATGAGGAGTTTCGAGGTCCTGTCTTCATTACTGTGAGGAAGATTCGAAATAGCCTCTCCAGTCACTAAAGGATTTGCTCCAAAACTAAGAGATATGCTGTCTTTTGAAAGACTGAGGGACTAAAACAAACAGGACGCACAGACACAAGACACAAGGCACTCACCGTCGTAGTAAGCTTCATGGTGAAGAGGAAGACACAATGACTGATAATGATGTGACAGCATCTACATTTATATATAGGTGTAGAATTTCCTTTCACTTCTATCCTACTTATGACGTGTCCTTTTTTTCCTATTTCATCCCTCACTGAGGAATACCTCTTCTCTTTCTTCTCTCTTTTATGTGGTTCATTTCATTATTGTTCTGGAGCTTGTTTTTATTATTGTTATAGTTATGGTTACTATTATTATTGCTCTTATTGTAATTATCATTATCATTATTACTTAGATCATTTTTATTATAAAGCTCGTTTGAATATTTATGTTTAAAAAACACGACAAGTACACTAATTTCATATAAAATTACTTGAACAGCAAAATAAGAAGAGCCAAGAGGGAAAAGAGGAAGGTTGATACAGAAAATTGTTGATTACTAAAAAACTGTACATTCTACACAAGGCTAGTAAGGCTCACTGTAAGCGGCAACCCTCTTAAGGCTACACTGTTGAAAAATTACCGTAAGAAAACGGTAAAAATCCTGGAATAAATCTTGCCAGGCATTTACCGTTTTTAAAACGGATATGTTGATGTAAAAGTGTGATATTACGGCCACTAAACCGTAAAAGATAATAACAAAGTTGGGTAGATATCACGAATTTCTGTATTTTACTAAAATACGGCCGAGAACAGTATATTTTCACGAAGAATTTACGATTAAAATTACGATTCTTTATAACAGCGTAGGTCATTCATTTAGAGAAATGCCAGCCTTATGCCAGCTCGGTATCTTTTCCCGTAAGGGTGGGAAGGTGTCAAAGGGTATGAAATTTCAGTTATCAAAACACTAGACCCTTTAAGTGTTTTTCTAATAAAAGAGGATCACTGATAAAGTTGAGTTTCCCGAGGAATGATCAACAATCGTCTAGAAATCGTTCAATGTCTCTCTCACTTCCGACATTTTTTGAAATTTCATTTGTTAAAACACTTGACCATTTAAGTGTCTTTCTGAAGAAAGAGGACTACTGACATAAACTGATTTTCCATGAGGAATGATTAACAATCGTCTGGAAATCGTTCGATGTCTCTCACTTCCGACATTTATTGAAATTTCAGTTGTTAAAACACTTGACCCCACCCTTTGTGTCTTTCTGAAAAAAAGAGGACTACTGATATAAGCTGAGTTTCCTTGAGAAATGATTAATAATGAATATCCCGGGCTAGCGAGAGTTGGGGCGGAGGCCGAGGACTTAGCATGGTGTGGCCAGGTGTACCGGTTTCAAATTACCCCCTCCAAATCTTACCCCCCGGTAATTTGAAACCGGATTCAAACTACCGGGGGGTAACTTGATACCGGTTTCAAGCTACCCCCGGGGGTAATTTGAAACCGGTTTTATGCTACCCCCCTGGTTTCAAATTACCCCCCTCGTTTTTGCGCAGGATCTCATCATTTATGAATATTAATAAATTGCTTTTGATCAGGGTCAACACAATCATTAGGTAATATGTATATACATGTACTGTTTCACCTATTGGTATCGTTTGTTAATATCCAGCCTTTATCCGTCTTATGTTTATATCTTAGCTAATAAATGTCGGATATTCCATTATCAGTCATGGGCGCATATTTGACCGAGACAGGAAGACGAGGTGAAATTTGCTTTTGACGGTTATTTTTTTCCATTATTTGAAATATTTCATAATTATATTGCAAGCAAATATTATATAAGGTATAATCAACATATTGATCATAAGTATATATATATATATATACACACATATATATATATATATATATATACATACTATATATATATATATATATATATATATATATATATATATATATATATATATATATATCATATAATACATGTATATGTATTTGTATGTATGTTGTAAATACTATATCATTCTTGATATCTGTAAATAATTGACACTTTTAATAAAGCAAGATTGTAAGCAATTATAACAGTTTTAATAAAACAAGGTACAGTACATGCTGTTTGCTTCTACTATACTTACATTGGTTGTTTGTATACGAAAACGCCTGGACTACGGAAAAGTCGTTACACTTTATAGCCCTCTATGGATGACATTGAACACAGCTTGTGTTAATCTCACAACTGTTGTTACTGATTTTAGCCTAAAGGCAGGCAGCTGTGTGTTATCATGGGCTAAATCAAATCCTATTTAAACCATCTTCCAGAATAGTAAGTGATGGATTCGTGTATGGATTTTTTTTCTCTGTTGTTGATCTCGAAATGGAAAATTATTGAAAAACGGTGTCATAAAATGTTTAAGAATTTTACCTGAAATGTATCATAAAGAAAAAAAAGACCTCGCCACATGGTCACCTGTACATTTCCATGCGGTTTATATAACACTTCTGTCCCTTTGTCATAGCTCCATTCTTTCTTATTACTCATTTCATCAAATGACAAAACAGCAATACCTAGTAATCAAGACTTCATACCATCTTTAATGTCCTCTGGTTTAAAATGAATCGAGCTAACAGTAGCTTACACAACGTTAATTCTGTCTGCACGACGACATGCATGTTGGTAATTTATATTTGAGCTTTTATTTTTTCACGTGCATAGCATCCAAATACTACGAAGTTACTATGCATTACCAGTGACAGAATAAATGAATAAACAAAGATATGTATGGACACAAGGAGTTCTATTGTTATATTGCAACTATGGGTATAGTCAAACCATTTTAAGAGCAAACTCGGAGCCCAATAGCGGCATTGCGAGTTCTCTTGGGTCATTTTCAAAGCACACCTGGCTTAGCCGCTTTAATCTATGGGCGAGCCAAGAATAGGAGAAAAGGGTCAACTAATAAGTCATTCACCCGGATTTGAACGGTCTAAGAATATAATCCTTTAATTTGATACTCTCCCTAAATTGTTTCCTTCGTTCTTTTTGTTTGCAACCACGTGGTGACAAGTTGAAACTCTTAAATATAACAAATAGCAAAATTGTTATAAAACGATTATCATACTAACAGAAATAATCTTAATTTTGATATCAAATGAATTCATTTCTCAATTCTGATTGATTATTAAAAGACAGGATTCTTTACAAAGGATTTAATTAACTATGTTTAATATGGTATATTTACGTAGGTGATTGCAATGTTTTAGATTTTATTTAATTAACCGACAAAATTAATTTCTTTACAACAAAGGTTATATTAGCAAACGTGGTTATGGTGACTTCGTCAGATGAAGTTAGTGCTATCACAAAAGATTCAATAAATTAGTTCATTCAGACCATTTTCATGTCTTCCTTTATAATGTTATCAGTATGCTTAATACCCTTGACCCAATTTACCTTGCAAATCTGAAACAGTCGTTTTTTATAAGTTGGCTGCATCTGTGACACGTTTTATTGTTTGGTCAATTCCAAATTTAACAATTTCATTACCATTTTCCCATTTTATTTCTTAATATTTAATCTAGTAAATATTTTTTTCCATGTAATGCTAAAACAGGGTTCATTATGATGGTTTTGATTTCAAGTATGTTTACGGGTAATATCTATCTTTTTTTACATAATAATTGTTTTGTATAAAGTTAGATGCGTCATAGTTTGTGTTTAATTGAAAGATAAGGCCAGTTAATTAAAAATTGAAAAAATAATAAAATCTCGACAATCACGCGCACACTGAAATAAAATAAAGTTTTACCTCGCCGTGATCACTAAACCTTAAATGAAAGTCTGTAACTTCAAATATTGTGAATTAGGGAATTATATGACACCTTAGGGGTTAAATACGAAAATATCAACAATCACACGAACAGAAATAAAATAAAAATTTTACCTTGCCTTTATCACAAAACCTTGAATTACAGTTTGTGACTTTTAACGTGTCATATAATTCACTAATACACAATTTTTGGTCTTAAATACCAGATTAAACTACTTTTCCTACTGCTGCGAAGCCAACAATAAATGCATGATACATATTTGCGATGTCACATGAATTATTTATCATTCTGATGAGGGGGTAACTTGAAAACAGAGGGGGTAACTTGAAACCGGTTTCAAACTACCCCCCCCCCCGGTAATCTGAAACCGGTTTCAAGTTACCGGGGGGTAATTTGAAACGGGGGGTAACTTGAATCCTTTACACAGGGGCACGGGTGTTGGGGGCCTCTCACTTACGACATTTGTTGTCATTTATGCATTCGTAAAGCAATTTTATATTTCCTTGCAATAGGCGATAACGTGGCTAGAAGGAGCCGCTATTACAGGTCGTAAGGGAAGGTGAAATTACTTCTACCCATTTTATGTCGAATGTGTTGCAAGGTTATTATATTTCGCATGTAAGGCGACTGGCCGTACGAGCTTCTTTACAAATTCGTTGATTATTCTTAGTTTTATCTTTTATCTAAAACGCTCACAATTTTCCTTTGTTTATTTATGAAGCTTTATTTAAGACCTCCAAAAAACGTATTGGTGATTTATCAGATTTTCTAGTCATATTATTTATCGCCTTCAATATTTTTTCTTATTCATGAAATTGCACATTTAATTTTCAGATTTCGTAACGCAGTTGTAGATATCATCATTATTTCCGTATTCAATCATAGTACTCTGTTTACGTGTATTTTCCTTTAACAACATAGATGGTTTTGTTACATCTAAATTCGGCAATAAACCTTGGGTTGTTATAACAAGAAAACACCAGACCTCTAAAACATATGTCTATTAGGTATCTTAGAAATAAGTCTTTTATAAATTTCCATCATAATATTCACTAAGTTAGAAATGCACAATTCTATTGGACGCACGAACACATCTGGAATCCGTATATTTTTGTCACAGAATTATTATTATTATTATTATTATTATTATTATTATTATTAATTGCTAAGCTACAACCCTAGTCGGAAAAGCACAATGCTATAAGCCCAGGGGCTCCAACAGGGAAAATATCCCAGAGAGGAAAGGAAACAAGGAAAAATCAAATTTTTAAGACGAAGAAACAACATTAATATAAATATCTCCTATTTAAACTATAAACACTTAGAGGTAATAAAATGTATTTCATAAGTCAGTTGTCCTACGTAGCAATTAAAATTAATGTTTATAGGATCGTGAATGTATGAATACAAGTGCAGGAATATCCTTGGATATCGTGGCAGTCTAATATCCAGACGGAATACCCTATTCGGTAGCCTATTGGTAACGTCCTCTGACTTGTAGGGTTCGAGTCCCACTCAAGCTCTATAGTTTCTAGTAGCGTCTGCAACCTCATCATCCTTGTGAGATAAGGATGGAGGTGTTTGGAGGAGCCTATAAGACTACCTGCTGAGTCCCATCAACAGCCATGTCTTGGCCCTATTTCTAGCTTGGGTAGAAAGGAGGCTTGGTCGTTGATCATATATAAATACATATATCTATTTACACACACACACACACACACATATATATATATATATGTATATATATATATATATATATATATATATATATATATATATATATATATATACTGTAAAAAATTTGCATGATAATAACGGTAAGCATCTGTCAATATTTAACTGAAATACGGATGAGAACAGTAGAATTTTACGAAGAATTTCCGATAAAAATTACGGTTTTTTAACAATATAGTTAATCTAAAGGGCACTGTCCTGTCCCTTGAGTCTACAATTCAGGAAAGGTCATTAAACACAAGGATCGAAGCCCATGTCTCTTGAGTCTAGGAGCCTCGGAGGTCCATCCTTTTTCCTGTGATATCCTCTGAGGAAGATTCAAAATAGCCTCTCCAGTCACAAAAGGGTTTGTTCCAAAAGCTAAAGTCGCGTGTTTTTCTTTCTTTGGAAAGACTGCACCACTAAAACAGACGAGAAACACAGACTCAAGGCACTCACCGATGCAATGAGCTTCATGGTGGAGAGGAAGACGTGATGTATGACAACAGTGCCACAGGATCTGTATTTATACATAAATGCAAAACCTCCTTTCACTTATACCCTAGTTTTGGAGTGTCCTTTTTTTCCGGAAGAGCAGCCCTCAAAGTAAAGTAAGTGAATGTGTTACCGCCTTACAAGTTGGTAAATTTTTTCCTGTTTTCTCTTTAAAGACTCAAATTTTTTGTTTGATTTTTATACAACTTTATCCTAGGTCTATATAAACCCCTTGGCGATTTATTAGATTTTCAAGTCATATAATTTATTCCCTTCAAAAATTTTTCTTATTCATCAAATTTCACATCTAACCTGAAGATTTCAAAACGTCGTTCTTGATATCATCAATATTTTCCTTTTCAATCCTCATATTTTATTTATGTACTGGAATGGTTAGGTGAGAATGATTTAAAGCATTTAAATTTACAAGAATATCATGAATAATGCAGAAAATCACTACAGTCTGGTTAGTAGGAAAAGGCACTAACGAAGAATGAAAGTCAGTAGACTGAAAAGATATCAAAGAACTTTAGAATCTCTTGCAAGTGACATCGTATTTTCGAAATAGATATCACTTTACACATTCATCACAAATAAGTATTTACATGGTCGGTGTATTCATATTCTATTATATTCATGATTAATGTGTGCTCACATGTAAATGCCTTGTCTTCCATTCATCCTCGCGAAGGGGTGTCTTCTATCTCGCTTACATTGTATAACATTCTACCAAGTAAGATCATTTGAGTATGTTAATCAGATTACAGCATTTTGCATCAAAATATGTGATCATGAAAACCTTGATATATCAACATTCATTATAGCTTGTTTATGTATGTATGTGTGTGTACTCGTATGTGTGCCTCTGTGTAATTATCTGGTTGGTAAAAATTTAATTATATTCAAACAATTACACAAATCAACGGCTAAGTAACCAAGTGAGAATTTGTAAAAATGATAATACTATTGTTAGCCTCAATATCATTTCATAAAACAGCCATTACATTTTTTCCCGATACATATGTAAAATATGCAATGCGTTCTGATGTAATAATGTATTTTGAATTTTAATATTATTCAAGTTAAAAGAAGTACAGACGAAGAATACGACATTGATAAGGAGTATCTATCTATCTATCTATTTATATATATATATATATATATATATATATATATATATATATATATATATATATATATATATATATATATATACATATATATATATATATATATATATACATATATATATATACACACACACATATATATATATACATACATAAATATATATATATATATATATATATAGATATATATATATATATATATATATATATATATATATATATATATATATATATATATATATATATATATATATATATATATATATATATATATATATATACATAAATATATATATATATATATATATATATATATATATATATATATATATATATATATATATATATATATATATATATATGTATGTATGTGTATATATAAATATATATATATATATATTATATATATATATACATATATACATATATATATATATATATATATATATATATATATATATATATATATATAATGCATCTGTTTTTTTTTCTATTCTGAGACAGATATTTGTTACTCCATGAAAAAGCGTTTTCTTCCTGGAAAGGTCTGCCTGAAATCACTACTTTCTTTAATCAGGAAAAATATGGCATTTTTGTTTTTTATGCCATTTTGAAGCAGAATATACAAAATTACCGTATAAAGGGATTAAACTAATAATCTTCCTATTTGTATGGATAAGATTATGCAATAAATTCGAGAAGCGATGATTTAAAAAAGAAGAAAAATATATAGAATAAACGTACGAAGAGTTTTATGACCGCATTACTATATGCTTCTGAAAAAGATAATGTTCATTCGAGATTATCATTATTATCAATATATCAATTTATTAATACATTATTAACGGGCATTAAAAATCTGTAGTTATATACGTTATATATTTAAAAAACACAGAAGCTTTCACAATTTTTTTTTTCAAAAAACCTATATTGTTAGAAACCATGGTGTTTTTAAATTATTATTATTATTATCATTATTATTATTATTATTATTATTATTATTATTATTATTATTATTATTATTATTATTATTATTATTATTATTATTATTTATTATTATTATTATTATTATTATTATTATTATTATTCATAATGAGTAAACAATCAAATGAGCTAATAGTTATTCCATGATACCAAGGCTAATAAGGCAGAAAACGCGGAAAATTATATATCTCGTAATTTTGTAATTAGTCTTTAACTAAAGACTTTTTGTATGTCGTTTTACTATAGTTAGACAGCTGTTTTCCGGTTCTATACAGCAGGGGAACTCTACTCCCTAGGGGACCTCCATAGTCGTTTTATCTTGTTCGTTCAGAGTATTCATCATTTCATATCACGTATTGCTCATTTACTGTTAAATCGTCACTGTCAAAGAACTCACAGAATAAGAAAGTCTTTAGTTTCCGCTTGAAAGCCTTAATGTCTTCAATCATTGAGATGTCTAGTAGGAGCTTATTGTACGAGTATAATCTCGGGGCCGCATATTTAAAGGCTCTAGAGCCTACAGTAGACATACTGTACATCTACTAACGTTTCCAGAGGACTTGTAATAGAGTTTTTTTTTTTTTTTAAATAACTCCTAAAATAACTGATGGATTTCCATGAAATCAAAGCAGGAAGCGCTTCATACAATGGCCTAATTCTGGGAAATACTGTGCATTGCCAATTACGCTTCATTAACTTTTTTACTTAAGAAAATAAGGCTAAAGCCAGTCTTAGCCACCCACACATTCGCAAAAGTGATGACGTCCCTCAGTGACGTTTTTATAACGTTTCATCCCCTGTACCTCCCATCCCCCGAATTGTTAAACACCTGTTTAACTCCATAGATAATTGGCATATGAACTACCCCAAGCAATACGAAATTCTTTGTTAGTAAAAGTTCAGCATACCTGGTAATGTGATTCGTGACTTTAGACTTTACTTAAACACAAGACCAACGTTTTATATCTTACCCACTCACTTACATTAATGATCAAGAATGAGACTTATGACAAGAGACGGAAAAAGCCATGCTAACCCTACACTTCGCACTTCAAGCGAATGTTGGTAAAGCAATAGAAATATAGTTTTCTTTAGGTTAAGCCGTAGGACTCATTCTTCCATACAACACAGGTTAATCGATACATCAATTGCCAGGAAGAAAATGACAGAGAGCATTGTTTGATATAATTTATCATATCAATTTCACCAGAGAGAAAAGCTTGAATTCCTTAGAAGGTAGACTTCTAAAAGATGTTTCATATAAGGGCATTGACATCGGCCATTTGATAAATTTTGAAATCCTATATATATATATATATATATATATATATATATATATATATATATATATATATATATATATATATATATATATATATATATATATATATATATATATATATATATATATATATATATATATATATATATATATATATATATATATATATATATATATATGGCTAGCAGTATATTGTATTATATCATGTACTTATTAAAGTCATACTTTTCTTACCGATTTATACTAATTTTCAGGCGGTTTCTTTCTTTCTCTCTGTTGTAAATGGTGAAGAGTTTCAGCGCAATTGTAGTTTTGCAATGGCGAGGACAAAGCAACATATTTACCATGATTAAAGTCGAATCTATATGAAATAGATCAGAGCTACTACTACAACTGCTGCCGATGATTACCTTGGATGTACTAAAAGGGCTCTGAGGTAGGAGTCGAAGTCAGTGAAATTATTTCTGAATCCTGCTCCAGTCTTGACCCAATAACATCATTCCAAATATACAACTCTCTCAAGGAAAAAAAATGTTTTCTATTTCTACTAATGTTTTTATTTTATTTTTTTATTTTATTTTATTTTTTAGTCGCAAATCTAAAATTTGTAGGAGTCCGAGTAGAATATCTCTCAGTGCGATTCCACACCCCTGTTTTAAACCTCTTCTATTATGTTCGATAATTTGTGTTAACCATCTAATCATTATCTACCACCATAAAACATTTTATTGCTCTTCCGGCTCATTTTATATGTGCAGTACACAGTCTTTCCTAACAGAGATTTACTCGGTAGCCTAATAACAATGAGAATGAAGGAAAGAAGGCAAGAAGGAAGGGGGGTGAGTACTAGGACAGCCAAAGGTGTAAACACCGAAGGAGAGTTGGGGGAACCTCTGCGTCACAGTTACGTGATTAAGTACCACTTCTTCGAAACGCTCTGAAGGAAGGGAAGAAGTTCCTCTTTTTTTCCAAGAGTAAACGGGTTGATTAAGAACATCTGACAATTCATTGTACCACCAAAAATCAGTTCAATGTTTGAAACATTCATTGCTATAGTTTCATGGAAATTCATAAGCCGGTTTGTTAGATATTTGGGAAAAACACTATTACACGGCCTCTGGAAACGATAGTAACGTTTCCAGAGGCCGTGTAATAGTGTTTTTTTTTAAAATAACTCCTAAAATAACTGATGGATTTCCATGATATCAAAGCAGGGAGCGCTTCATACAATGGCCTAATTTTGGGAAATACTGTGCATTGCCAATTACGTTTCATTAACTTTTTTACTTAAGAAAATGAGGCTAAAGCCAGTCTTAGCCACCCACACATTTGCAAAAGTGATGACGTCCCTCAGTGACGTTGTTATAACCAAGGTCTATAGATTAAGGAGGTCTTCTCAACCCCGACCAAAAATATGAGTCTTCTGCGCAGGTACAGACTGTGACATAGGCAGTACCTATAGGTGCGGCCAAGGTCATAGTCTAGATTCACCCAAGCATACCAAAGGTCGATCACCCTTTGACCGGGCAGTTGTTTACAAGCAAACGTGGTGTACACTTCCGCCTTGCTGATCAAAGCTGTTTTATATATAACAAAATGCCCTGTAATTGTGCAGTTTTCGGATGCTTCTCATATAGAGGAAAAAGTAAGGATCTTACTTTTCATAAATTCCCTAAGGACATCATCACAAGGAAAACGTGGATTCGGCTTTGCAAACGAGAAGATCTTATTAATGGGGAAAACGCTCAGATATGTAGTAAACACTTTGAAGCTGGTGCATTTGAAAGGAATTTGATGTATGAATTGCTGAATCAACAAGTGCCTCGATCTCTCATCAGAATAAAGAAAGGATCTGTACCAACGATGCATTTACCTACAACTGGACATTCACATGCATCACAAGGTAAGAAACCAGTATCGTGTATTGTTGGTTAAACATTAAGATATAAGTGACGCTGTAATCAACTTACATAGATTATAATTATTGTATATCCACTTTATTATTCACCAGTAATCTGGAAATCGCGGAATCAGTTGTTTTCCTCATATATAGTTAAAAAAAATTTTTCTTTTATTCCATTTCGCTGTGAAAAAGTACCATTCATAAATTTTAGTTCAGATTTTGCATATTCAATAACGTCAGAAAATTCTAATTGCATTGTTCTCTATCCAAGTCCATCTTTTTAATAATTCAATTTTGATTTTAATCAGATACGTCCAGGATGGTAAGAGCCGAAAAAAGAGGACAAAAACGACTTGTAGATGAAATCCTTAGTCAAGAGCAAGACGAAACAGGGAAGATTTTTGTACAAAAAGTCAAATCGGTGCCCACGATTGAAGATTTGCAACGTGTAATTGAGCAACTGGAGAAGGAGAGAGATGATATCAAACGGAAGTGGGAAGAATAGAAGGTAAAGTGGAAATGTGAAAAAGAGCAGTGGGAAGTTAAAGAAAGCTATTTTGCTACTGAAAGGGCTAAATGGGAAAATGAAAAAGCTAAATGGTTGGATAATAAGGTCAAGTGGGAAAAAGAAAAGGAAAACTGGAAAAAAAGAGAAAACAGCGATGTACGTTAAGTTCAATGAGATGTATGCATCAGCAACTGCTGTGGTAAAAGCTAATTTAAAGAAATACTTTTCACCCAAACAAGTAGCATGTCTTGTCACTGGAAGTAATATTAATACTTGGGAAGACAATGATATCAGCAAAGCCTTAACGTTACGCAGTTTGAGTCCAAAAGCTTATAAGTTTTTAAGAGAAGAGTGGAAATTACCTTTTCCTTCTTTATCAACTTTATAACGCTGGTCAAGTAAGATAGCTGTAGAACCTGGCATTTTGGAATCGGTAATCCACTTATTAAAAATAAAATCGGAGTCAATGCTGGAACACGAGCGTCTGTGTGTAATTTCATTTGACGAGTGCAGTGTTGCACAAATTTGGAGTTACGATAAAGGCGCGGACACTTTGTATGATCCTAAATCCAAAGTACAATGTGCAATGATCAGAGGACTTACGACTTCCTGGAGACAAATTATTTATTATAATTTCGACACTAACATGAAAAAAGATCTCCTTTTTAAATTGATTATTCGGGTTGAGAAAGCTGGGTTTCCTGTAGTAGCCATGGTTAGTGACTTAGGATCAACAAATATCAGTTTGTGGAATTCCTTAGGCATTGATATAGACAATTCTGCATTTGTTAACCCGGTAGATGATAACAGAGAAATACATTAGGAATAATTTTCTTGATCATGGATTTGTATTGTCGGGAGATAGGTTTGCTCTTAGTGGTTCAGTCAGGGAGTTAATTATGAAAAACAAAAGTGATCTACGGGCAGCACATAAACTCTCTGAAAAGCACATCAATGTTATGGGTATGCAACGCATGAATGTTAAACTAGCGGTGCAATTACTGTCCGAAACTACATATAAATGCCTTCAGTACTTCGGTAACAAAGGTCTGCTTGAAGATAAGCATTGGGAAACGACAACACAGTTTATATATCTTGTAGATACCTGGTTCGATTTATTCAATTCTCGAGTACCTCGTGATAGGAAGCCATCAAGAAATGCCTATGGGATGAATCTGGACCTACAAAATAAAACGTTGCAAGATATGATTCGAGTATCTAAAGAAATGAAAGTAATTAAAAGCAATAGGCTCTATCCTTTCCAAAAAGGCTTAATTATATCGTGCAATTCTCTAATGAAGCTGCTGAAAATGGTCAAAGCTAAATTTGATACATCATATATTCTTACTTATAGGCTAAATCAAGATGGTCTTGAACACTTTTTTGGCTGCATAAGACAGATGGGTACATGCCATCAACACCCATCACCCGTCGCATTTAAGCACCGAGTCAGAGCGCACATTCTAGGAAAAGACAGCAAACTGTTAGGATCAAACTGCAACGTTGAAAGTTGCAATAGTGATGTGATGACGTCAGGCTCATTTTCCAGTTTTCCTGTTGAACAAAACGCATCCTTTGTAGATGAAGAAACTTCTATTCAAAAAGAGCTGAGTCTATCGGCAATGCTGTTTTGTTTGCCAGGGGAATTTGTTAATGATTTGCAAAATGATGAATATGTAGAATTTGACACTGAAAAAGAAGCATTAGGGAAAGCGATGGAAGATGGAGGCTTACAATACGTAGGGGGTTACATAGCTCGTAAGTTTCCTGAATATGAATTCCTTGGAACTGCAGCGACGAAGGGAGATGGCACGTGGCTTGGTGCCATAAGTGCAAGAGATGGAAAACTAATGCAACCAAGCGAAGAATTTTTGATGGATTTAAAAATGATGGAAAAATGTTTCTCTGTCATCATGGGGAAAAGTATCTAAAACCTGGAAAAGGAGCGACGGATAAATTGACTGATTTAATTAGCGAGTGTTTTAAAAGCAATAATATCCCATTACCATACGAAGTGATTAAATTTTTTGTTAGATGTCGTAAATTTTTTAGAATTCGTGTTTTAAATAGAAATATTAGTTCATCAAGAAAAGCGCACAATAAAATGAAAAAGCTCGCAACGTGATATAGAACATAAACTGATATATATATTGTGTATATATCATTATTTATTTTATGAATTTAAACTGTCTGTTGATCGACAAATTTCAGTTATTTACATCATCAGATATTTGTTTGGTTGTTCGAGTGTAATAAAGTTATGTATTTGTAATCTTACTTTTATTATCCTAAAAGAATAAAATATAAATCTTCGAAAAGATTGAAAAATACAAAGCAGAAAGCATGGTTCCTTTATTTTCTTATGGAAGTTCCACAGGTTACTCAGCCACGGTTAAGTCTGAGTGACGTCATCACTCTGACCGACCCGACTCCCACCATCCGGCTACCTGCGCACTAAGGTGGCCTGAGAAGACCTCTTATATCTATAGACCTTGGTTATAAGGTTTCATCCCCTGTACCTCCCATCCCCCGAATTGTTAAACGCCTGTTTAACTCCATAGACAATTGTCACATGACCTACCCCAAGCAATACGAAATTCTTTGTCAGTAAAAGTTAAGCATACCTGGTAATGTGATTCGTGACTTTAGACTTTACCTAAACACAAGACCAACGTTTTATATCTTACCCACTCACTTACATTGAAGATCAAGAATGAGACTTATGACAGGAGACGAAAGAAGCCATGCTAACCCTACACTTCGCACTTCAAGCGAGTGTTGGTAGAGCAATTGAAATATAGATTTCTTTAGGTTAAGCCGTAGGACTCATTCTTCCATACAACACAGGTTAACTCGATACATCAATTGCCAGGAAGAAAATAACAGAGAGCATTGTTTGATATAATTTATCATATTAATTTTACCAGAGAGAGTAGCTTGAATTCCTTAGAAGGTAGACTTCTAAAAGATGTTTCATATAAGGGCATTGACATCGGCCATTTGATAAATTTTGAAATCCTATATATATATATATATATATATATATATATATATATATATATATATATATATATATATATATATATATATATATATATATATATATATATATATATATATATATATATATATATGGCTAGCAGTATATTGCAATATATCATGTACTTATTAAAGTCATACTTTTCTTACCGATTTATACTAATTTTCAGGCGGTTTCTTTCTTTCTCTCTGTTGTAAATGGTGAAGAGTTTCAGCGCAATTGTAGTTTTGCAATGGCGAGGACAAAGCAACACATTTGCCATGACTAAAGTCGAATCTATATGAAATAGATCAGAGCTACTACTACAACTGCTGCCGATGATTACCTTGGATGTACTAAAAGGGCTCTGAGGTAGGAGTCGAAGTCAGTGAAATTATTTCTGAATCCTGCTCCAGTCTTGACCCAATAACATCATTCCAAATATACAACTCTCTCAAGGAAAAAAATTGTTTTCTATTTCTACTAATGTTTTAAATTTATTTTATTTTTTAGTCGCAAATCTAAAATTTGTAGGAGTCCGAGTAGAATATCTTTCAGTGCGATTCCACACCCCTGTTTTAAACCTCTTCTATTATGTTCGATAATTTGTGTTAACCATCTAATCATTATCTACCACCATAAAACATTTTATTGCTCTTCCGGCTCATTTTATAAGTGCAGTAGACAGTCTTTCCTAACAGAGATTTACTCGATAGCCTAATAACAATGGGAATGAAGGAAAGAAGGCAAGAAGGAAGGGGGGTGTGGGAGTGGGGGAGTACTAGGATAGCCATAGGTGTAAACACCGAAGGAAGGTTGGGGGAACCTCTGCGTCACAGTTACGTGATTAAGTACCACTTCGAAACGCTCTGAAGGAAGAGAAGAAGTTCCTCTTTTTTTCTAAGAGTAAACAGGTTGATTAAGCACATCTGTCAATTCATTGTACCACCAATAATTAGGCCAATGTTTGAAACATTCATTGCTATAGTTTCATGGAAATTCATAAGCCGGTTTGTTAGATATTTGGGAAAAACACTATTACACGGCCTCTGGAAACGATAGTAGGTTCTAATATTTTGAAACTATCTGTAGAAATTCTCTTAGATAACTTGATGGGTTTTTGTACATTTTTCAAATTCAATTCTCGTTTTAATAGGCAGCCAGTGTAAATCAATTAGTGTAGGGCATAAGAGAAGGTAACAACAAAGCCGCCTGCAGTATTTTCTCTTGCATATACTACACATCCGTTGATGTCACACTTCTTATTTTCATCTATGAATATCTTGTTCACTTGTCTTTCGTAGTATGCAGGTGTCATTTTCATTTCCTCGCGAATTGTGGCTCATTTCATTATATTTGTTTCATTATCTTATAATAAATCTCTTGCAATACATTTTATTTTTATATATTTGATTACTTTGTTTATTTCTTAGATTGTTTATTTTTTGCATATTCCCTAGTTTGGTGAATTTTTATGAGAACACACACAGACACACACACACACACACACACACACACATATATATATATATATATATATATATATATATATATGACAGCAGGCCGGGAGGAAAAAGGAAACGATGATTGGACAAGCGTTTTCGTGTTATTATTACACTTCTTCACGGTCTCATGGTTTAAAAATACAATTAGAATACAAAGAAACCTCTGTGATGACGTAAAACAGAAAGAATGAGCAAATTACAAATTATCTAAAAGTTAGTTGTTTAAAAATGTTGTTTACAAGAAATTCATCCAGTTTGTACATACCTGAACTGGTATCCTCTCTCTCCTTTGTTAAGCAATATTTACATGGAATTTTTTGAGACCAAGTACCTACCTAGGATTCTACCTACAGGTATCTTCTGGGTCAGATATGTTGATGATATTTTTTGTGCTTGGCCCATTGATAAGGATGAAAAAGCTTTTCTAACAGCTTTAAACACTCTGGTACCATCTATTGAGTTTTCATCGGAGATAGAATTCGATAACAAGCTTCCCTTTTTAGATGTTCTAGTATTTAGACAAGAAAAGTCTTTTAAATTTACTGTATATAGAAAACTTACGAATGTTAATTCGTACATACATTTTTATTCTAATCATCACCCATCAACCAAAATGATGGTTTTTTTATGCATGTTTTTACGGGCACTGCGGGTAAGTTGCCCTGATCTCCTTGAAGCTGAGCTTGGGAAAATTCATGAAATAGCATCTATTTTAAAGTACCCATCACATTTCATAAACAAAGCCTGTCAAAAGGCAAAGAAAACTTTTTATGGCTTTGTTAACAACGATGATTTTAATGTGAATAACCTCCTTGTTTTACCTTTTTTCAAACAGTTTGTACCTCTACCTGGAATTTTAAAACCTTTTGGAATTAATGTAATTTTTAGAAACAACACACCCAAGAATATATTGATAAACAAAATTCCCCAAAACAGATTAACGGATGTATATACGAATTTCCATGCAATCAGTGTAATAAACGATATAATGGTCAAAGTGACAAAGCACTAGAAACTCGATTAAAATAGCATAAATATAATGTAAGAACGGGAAACATTGCCAGCAGTCTTTTTCAGCACATGAATGTGTGCAACCACGCTATTAATTGGAAAGCTGCTAAAGAACTTATATTTTGCAAAGATTTTGTTAAAAGAAATATCATTGAAACAGTTTCAATTAAGAAAAATTTCAAAGATCTGCTTAACCCCAGTTCAGGTATGTACAAACTGGATGAATTTCTTGTAAACATTTTTACAACTAACTTTTAAGTAATTTGTAATTTGCTCATTCTTTCTGTTTTACGTCATCACAGAGGTTTCTTTGTATTCTAATTGTATTTTTAAACCACAAGACCGTGAAGAGGTGTAATAATAACACAAAAGCGCTTGTCCAATCTTCGTTTCCTTTTTCCTCCCGACCTGCTGTCATCTTGAGACATCGCACGTTCCAGCGATTTGTCATTAATATATATATATATATATATATATATATATATATATATATATATATATATATATATATATATATATGATGTGTGTGTGTGTGTGTGTGTGTGGGAAAGCCCTAGGTGGTTTTGTCGGGTAGTCTATGGAATGTATTGCAAGTGGCCAAACAGCAAAAAGATCACTATCTCAGGTGATACAACTGTATCTAGCATTACAAATGTATCTAGCAAACCACCCAGGGGAGAGGATGTAATGAAAAAAATTAATCAAGAATTTTATTGCTAATTTTGACTACGAAGATATAGATAAAATTTAAACAACGGGAGTCAGCAACACAACAACCTCAATAAATGAATACTATAAACAAAAAGGATATACCAACCAGATTACTAGATTTCCTCTCCATTATTCAATCAAGTCTACATATAGTTATGATGGAATGATTGGTGAGTTTGACAATTATAAAAAAAACTAGACCAAATAAAAAGAGTTAATTCTAGTCGTAGTATCTTCCCTGAAGTGTTTCTTAATTAATCATTTATAAATCATCAGAGCTTTTTCTAATCCTTGCATCTACAGGTTTTAGTAATTAAACAAGTGCCGTCGACTGGATATCAATAGACAACAACATTAGACTTTCAGAAATATACATGGGGAGGCTGAAACATTACTGAAGGACACAGAAACATACCGTTAGCATTTAGCTGATTTATTTTTCAAATAACAATAATAATATCATATATGTTCTGTATATATTAATGACTTAACCTTGTTAAGAATAACACTCTTATAACCATAAGTAAGAATCTCTATCTAATTCTTGACATTAATTAATGAATTAAATATCTCTTTTCTGACCAATCCTTCTTGTTTAAGGAGAAACGTAGAGTTGAGGAGGAGGATATGAGATTTCCCCGTTAGTGCTGTCTCCATATACATTTCCTTCATCTATAATTCCTCCATCTATGATGCCTCCATCTATGATGCCTCCATCTATGATGCCTCCATCTATGATGCCTCCATATCCGGTGCCTCCACTTATTGAGGAACCTACTGAAACGTCATGACCACTACCAGAAGAAATACCTCCATAAGTAATTCCACCTTTTGATCCCCCTCCAATGACTGGGCTGACCCCTTGATGTTTAGCGTTTTTTAGAGCAGTCTGGAGATCAACGCCCCCGGGGAGAGTTGGGTTTTGGCCATCCCCATAATTTACGAAATAGACTTCAGGCTTGCTCTTGGGAGGTGGTGGGACAGTGATAACCTTCTGGCCACCTTCGGCAGTTCCCTTGTTCAGGACATACACAATGTTCTTCTGTTGAGGTGGGGGCACTACAATAGGATCCTGATCACCGGTCCTTTCTGGAAGACGCACAAACACGATATTGTGCTCAACCTTTGGCGGGGGGACAGGAGGTGGAGGTCCAGTGTGGCGATGCTGCTCAGGTACATTGTAAACGTAGACGTGGCGCATGACTTGAGGCGTGACGCATCTTCCGTCAACGTGGAGGACCTGTCCATGGCTACATGTGAAGGATTCTCTGTAAACTGGGTTATTTTGAATGTCAGTATTATCATTACTATATTTACTGAAAGAGGGAGTATGTGCCTCCCCCGGAAAGGTGTCCAAAAATATAGTTGATCCACCATAACTCCCCGGAGGAGGTAATTCATAACGCTGATGCTGGCTGCATTCTGCCGCCACCAGCAGGGACAGGAAAATCTGAGGTCAGAAATGAAAGAATAACCAGCATTAAAAATTAGTCAAAGTATGTAGGAGTTTGTGAAATAGGAGCTAGTGGTTTATCAACAAATGGAATGAATATGTTAATTACTTAGGAGAATGGATTACGCAGAATAACATTGCGTTAGAAATTAATCGAAGCAGTTCTTACAAACCTTGCGTGAAATAACCTGACTTAAAAAAAAAAAGTATATTCGGTATACACTCGTCTCAGGTACCTGCTAGATTAAGCGTATTATCTAGATAAACATACCAAAAAAAAAAAAAAAAAAAATACTAAATCATGTTAGTTAGTCCTTATTCGAAATAAAGTAGATTCTTAGCAGATGTATTTTTTTAAAAGTATTGTTCTTGACTTTGAAGGTGTTAAGAGTGACTGAAATTAAAACAATTACATCCTATGAACAGTTTTTTCCTTATGCATATATTTTCTATGGGTTTTCTCCTTATGCACAGACCTTCCATCTTTAGAGTTGTCATTTAAATGAACA
This sequence comes from Palaemon carinicauda, assembly GCF_036898095.1. NCBI lineage: Eukaryota > Metazoa > Arthropoda > Malacostraca > Decapoda > Palaemonidae > Palaemon > Palaemon carinicauda. The sequence continues at coordinate 5,227,866 of NC_090763.1, forward strand.
GACAAATGGTTGGCTGGTTAGTTTAAGCTGTGTTTAGGATAGCACAGGCTCTTGCTCCAAGAGGAATAAAGTGCCTGTTGGAAGGAGCCTAGTTCTGTCTAGATTTTGGTATGTGGTTCACATGGCTCCCCTTTGCTAATTGCACGAAAAGGACTGAACAAATGTAAACAAAGAATAGGACGGATGAACTATTTCTTATTATATTTTTCTTTAATACCTTAGTTTCATAGTCATTTTATTTACAGTTATAAGATACTTTAAGAATAAAAAAAATTGCATATTGAAATTGATAGAAAACCAAAAAATACGATTGACTAGATAGACAGCCATATAAGGCAAGGGAAAATGAAAGTGTTCGATGATGGCAGCCACTTCATGTTGTGGGTTTCTCCCTGTCCTATTGTACAATATAATAAATTTCCTGTGGAAAATGAATCATTCGTTGATTGATTGATTGATTGATTAATTCAATCGTTGCTCCTTCATTCACTGAAAAAGGTGTGGGGGACACAAATCCACCGGTGCAAAATGATTAGTGACGGAAGTCTTGGCGCTGTTGCCAAGTCTCCCTATCTAGCGTTGCCTTCTTTCCTAAGAAAAATCTATTGTGATCAGAAGCACGTAAAAACGTACGTGCGTATGTACGTGGTTATTCACAAATGAATTCCTTTGAACGTGAACTATGTAGATATATATTCAGTGTAACCCAACTTATTACTCAGTATAACTCTGCATAACTGTAAACACTGTAAATATTTTTTTTTTTCATATGTTGATGTAATTTTTGTTTGATCTTAGGTTAGGTCTTCATTTAGAGTTCATTAGTGGCAATGAAAAGTTAAATATCATGATGGACAATCATTAGTTGATTTAGGATCTTTACCCCCCATTTGATTTACCGAAGTAAAAAATAAAAAATGAAATGTATATTTGCATCTGTATAAAAAAATGATTATTTTCAATAACTAACTAACTAACTAACTGACTATCTAACTAACTAACTAACTAATTAATTAACTCACTAACTATCTATTGAAATTTTAACACATATGTATCATAGTTTATTGAAACAAACTCTGATACTCAGACACTGTGACAGGACAGAACTATGTATGGAAGAGATCCTCTGTCACATCCGCCAATTCATTTATGGCACAATAAATTTATGAAGAGAATGAAATTGTTGGTTAGAAGGAGGAGTGGACGACCAAGAACTCCTGACGAAAATATCGATTGCGTAAGATAAATCTTTGGCCATTCTCCTATAAAGACCATCTGTATTGCTGCCACACTATTACAGCTACCACGTTCAACAGTGCACAAAGTCCTACACAAGATTCTATGACTGTATGCTTACAAAGCGCAACTCATACAGATACTGGAGCCCAAATGGTAAACTAAGATGTTAAGAGTTTGTAATTAAGATGGTGGAATGAATGTCTGAGGATGAAACATTTAACAACCGATTCTTTTTTAGTGACAAGGCACCCTTTCAGAGAAACTGAATACTGTGAGAATCTGGTACTCAGAAAATCCTGAACTGGGGAGCTTCACCCATATAATTCTAATGTGGTGTGGGAACATATGTAATTGAATACTTCGTCCATTTTTGAATGAATATTCTATATGGCACCAAACTAGATGTCCCTCAACCAACCATCATTTTCCAGCAAGATGGGGCACTACAATGATAGGACTGCATGCTCGTGTGTTCCTAAATCAAACATTTCTAAACTCGTACGCCAGATGTCACTCCCCGGGACTTCTTTCTATGTGATTATGTTAAAAATAATGTGTATCTGTACAAATATATGGGACATCACTCATCTCAAGTTAAAGAACACTGATGCCATCGTTACCATTGATGATGTTGTTTCTGCGAACACTCTTTTTGTGACTTACTGAGACCAGATAGTCGAGGTGCCTGCCCGTTTTGATGTGCTCATGCAACTAATGGTGCCCATACGGAGGAGTGTTAAATGAGGCAAAAAATTGCCATATTTACTTTTTTTGGTAATAATTTCTGTACATATTTTCATTTGCTATATATATATATATATATATATATATATATATATATATATATATGTATGTATGTATATGTATATATGTATATATATATGCATATATATATGTGTATATATATATATATATATATATATACATATTTTAATTGTGAAGAGACTTTAAGGATTTCTTATATATATGTATATATGTATATATATATATATATATATATATATATATATATATATATTATATATATAGTATATATATATATGTATATATATATTTATATATACATATATATACATACACACACGCATATATATATATATATATATATATGTGTGTGTGTGTGTGTGTGCGTGTGTGTTTGTTTGTAGATATCTAATAATAATAATAATAATAATAATAGTAATAATAATAATAATAATGATAATAAAAAATAATGATATTAATAATAATATTAATAATAATGATGATAATAATAATAATAATAGTACTACTACTACTACTACTACTACTAATAATAATAATAATAATAATTATAATAATAAACACAACAATAATAATAATAATAATAATAATAATAATAATAATGACAATGGTAATTATTATTTTGCAATATAACGTGATTGACAATGGTTAGACAATTACTTCATTGCGGATTGAACTTGGTTAACTCGTCGTAAAAGTACTACTTAATTAATATAAATGTATTATCTATTAACAACAAAAAAGCTCATGGTTTGATATCTGAATAAAGCTATAAAGCTTGTCTTGTCATAACAAGAAAGCAACAAACCTGTAAAACATATGTCAATTCGTATTTCCTAAAAATAAGTCCTATATTGAAGGCCATCATAATCGTCACTAAGTTAGAAAGGCATAATTCTATCGGATATACCAATATATCTGGAATCCGTATATTTCTGTCGCAGAGTTAAAGTTAATAAATAGTATTTTATGATTCAGTTGCAAGCCTGGGTGATTTATGTCCCTGCAATTTGCACGATGTAGCACGATACATAGTTGAAAGAGACGTACCATTAATGAGGTACGCACAATAAAATATTATCCACGTCTTTTTCACGCACAGCATACGCGTAAGTTACGCACTGTCTACGCAATGTGCTGACAAACATTGGGGCAAAGGTAAGTATTGAGATATTTGTTGAATCATTTATCGATTCGCTTTGGCACTCAACATCGGCAGTATTCGCACTGAGCTTCCATTGTGCTCACGCTTGGTTCGCACAACTACATGGCATGAACATTGATGAGTATTCATAAAGGCTAAATTTTTTAACATTTCAAAATCTTCTCAAAGGCCACCCATCCCCTTCCCCTTACCCCGCACGACGCACGAAGACTTTAATCATAACAGGGTTGTGGTGGCCGATGTGGTAACGTCTCTGACTGGTGAACGCCAGATTGAGGTTCGAGTCCTACTCAAAATCGTTAGTTTCTTTGGTCGCTACAACCTCACCATCCTTGTGAGCTAAGGATGGGGTGTTTGGGGAAGCCTATAGGTCTATCTGCTGTGTCATTAGCAGCAATTGCTTGTCCCACCTTGGTGCTAGCTTGGGTGGAGAGGAGGCTTAGGCGCTGATCATATGTATATATGGTCAGTCTCTAGGGCATTGTCCTGCTCGATAGGGCAATGTCACAGTCCATTGCTCCTGCCATTCATGAGTGGAATTTAAACCTTTGAATACATTGCGGGTTATTGCATGTATGAAACTCGTGTGCCAGGGCGCCTTTACTTTTCACAGGGTCTTAAATGTATGAATACATTCAGTCTAGCAATATCCTGCTGACACACGATTCTATCTTATTTTTCGTCCTTTTGCTTTTTTTTTAAATGTTTATAGTTCATATATGAAATATTTATTTCAATTATGTTACTGTTCTTATAATATTTTATTTTCATTGTTCATTACTTTTCTTATAGTTTTGTTTATTTCCTTATTTTCTTTCCTCATTGGGCTATGTTACCTGCTGGGGCCCTTTGGGCTTATAGCATCCTGCCTTTCTAACTAGGCTTGTAGCTGAGCATATAATAATAATAATAATAATAATAATAATAATAATAATAATAATAATAATAATAATGAATACACTAAAATATATAATTTTCCGTGTATTTATGAAAAATAAAATAACACACAATGTATGAAAAATTAAATTTATTGAGCTTGCTAAGGGACCATCTCCTTTCCTCTTCAGAAAACAGACCAATTGTCTTCTGAAGACGAGGGTAGATGGTCTCTTCGAAAGCCTAATAAATTTATTATTTTCACACATTGTGGGTTATTTGAATGATGAAAATAATAGATATAGTAACAGTCCAATATCCAGTCGGATTATATTCTCCCTAAACACAGGGATCAAAGACCTGAGTCTAGTCCAAGTCCCTTGAGTTAAGGAGTTTCGAGGTCCTGTCTTCATCCTGTGAGGAAGATTTGAAATAGCCTCTCCAGTCACTAAAGGATTTGCTCCAAGACCAAGAGTCGCGTTATGTGCTGTCTTTTGAAAGACTGAGGGACTAAAACAGACAGGACTCACAGACACAAGACACAAGGCACTCACCGTCGTAGTAAGCTTCATGGTGAAGATGAAGACACAATGACTGATAATGATGTGACAACATCTACATTTATATATATATAGGTGTGGAATTCCCTTCCACTTCTATCCTACTTATGAAGTGTCCTTTTTTTTCCTAGTTCACCCCACACTGAGTAACACCTCTTCTCTTTCTTCTCTCTCTTATGTGGATCCATTCATTATTGTTCTGGAGCTTGTTTTTATTATTGTTATAGTTATGGTTACTATTATTATTGCTCTTATTGTAATTATCATTATTATTATTACTTAGATCATTTTTATAATAAAGATCTTCAGAATAATTTTGTTTAAAAAACAGGACAAGTACACTAATTTCATATAAAATTACTTGAACAGCAAAATTAGAAGAGCCAAGAGGGAAAAGAGGAAGGTTGATACAGAAAATGGTTGATTACTAAAAAACTGTACATTCTACACAAGGCTAGTAAGGCTCACTGTAAGCGGCAACCCTCTTAAGGCTACACTGTTGAAAAATTACCGTAAGAAAACGGTAAAAATCCTGGAATAAATGTTGCCAGGTATTTACCGTTTTAAAAACGGATATGTTGATGTAAAAGAGTGATATTACGGCCACTAAACCGTAAAAGATAATAACAAAGTTCGGTAGATATCACGAATTTCTGTATTTTACTAAAATACGGCCGAGAACAGTATATTTTTACGAAGAATTTACGATTAAAATTACGATTCTCTATAACAGCGTAGGTCATTCGTTTAGAGAAATGCCAGCCTTATGCCAGCTAGGTATCTTTTCCTGTAACGGTGGTAAGGTGTCAAAGGGTATGAAATATCAGTTGTTAAAACACTTGACCCTTTAAGTGTCTTTCTAATAAAAGAGGATCACTGATAAAGTTGAGTTTCCCGAGGAATGATCAACAATCGTCTGGAAATCGTTCAATGTCTCTCACTTCCGACATTTATTGAAATTTCAGTTGTTAAAACACTTGACCCGACCCTTTGTGTCTTTCTGAAAAAAGAGGACTACTGATATAAGCTGAGTTTCCTTGAGAAATGATTAATAATGAATATCCCGGGTTGGTACCGGAGGTGCCTGGGCGGGCGGCCCTCCGGACTAGCGGCCGGCGAGAGTTGGGGCGGAGGCCGAGGACTTAGCGTGGTGTGGCCAGGGGTAAAGGGACTCTCATTTCCGACATTTATTGTCATTTATGCATTCGTAAAGTAATTTTACATTTCCTCGCAATAGGCGATAACGTGGCTAGAAGGAGCCGCTATTACAGGTCGTAAGGGAAGGTAAAATTACTTCTAACCATTTTATGTCGAATGTGTTGCAAGGTTATTATATTTCGCATGTAAGGCGACTGGCCTTTCGAGCTTCTTTAGAAATTCGTCTATTATTTCTCTTTTTATCTTTTATCTAAAACGCTCACAATTTTCCTTTGTTTATTTATGAAGCTTTATTTAAGACCTCCAAAAAACGTATTGGTGATTTATCAGAATTTCTAGTCATATTATTTATCGCCTTCAATATTTTTTCTTATTCGTGAAATTTCACATTTAATTTTCAGATTTCGTAACGCAGTTATAGATATCATCATTATTTCCGTATTCAATCATAGTACTCTGTTTACGTGTATTTTCCTTTAACAACATATGGTTTTGTTACATCTAAATTCGGCAATAAACCTTGGGTTGTTATAACAAGAAAACACCAGACCTCTAAAACATATGTCTGTTAGGTATCTTCGAAATAAGTCTTTTATAAATTTCCATCATAATATTCACTGAGTTAGAAATGCACAATTCTATCGGACGCACGAACACATCTGGAATCCGTATATTTTTGTCACAGAATTATTATTATTATTATTATTATTATTATTATTATTATTATTATTATTATTATTATTATTATTATTAATTTCTATGCTACAACCCTAGATGGAAAAGCACAATGTTATAAGCCCAGGGGCTCCAACAGGGAAAATATCCCAGAGAGGAAAGGAAACAAGGAAAAATCAAATTTTTAAGACGAAGAAACAACATTAATATAAATATCTCCTATTTAAACTATAAACACTTAGAGGTAATAAAATGTATTTCATAAGTCAGTTGTCCTACGTAGCAATTAAAATTAATGTTTATAGGATCGTGAATGTATGAATACAAGTGCAGGAATATCCTTGGATATCGTGGCAGTCTAATATCCAGACGGAATACCCTATTCGGTAGCCTATTGGTAACGTCCTCTGACTTGTAGGGTTCGAGTCCCACTCAAGCTCTATAGTTTCTAGTAGCGTCTGCAACCTCATCATCCTTGTGAGATAAGGATGGAGGTGTTTGGAGGAGCCTATAAGTCTACCTGCTGAGTCCCATCAACAGCCATGTCTTGGCCCTATTTCTAGCTTGGGTAGAGAGGAGGCTTGGTCGTTGATCATATATAAATACATATATCTATTTACACACACACACACACATATATATATATGTATATATATATATATATATATATATATATATATATATATATATATATATATACTGTAAAAAATTTGCATGATAATAACGGTAAGCATCTGTCAATATTTAACTGAAATACGGATGAGAACAGTAGAATTTTACGAAGAATTTCCGATAAAAATTACGGTTTTTTAACAATATAGTTAATCTAAAGGGCACTGTCCTGTCCCTTGACTCTACAATTTATGAAAGGTCATTAAACACAAGGATCGAAGCCCATGTCTCTTGAGTCTAGGAGCCTCGGAGGTCCATCCTTTTTCCTGTGATATCCTCTGAGGAAGATTCAAAATAGCCTCTCCAGTCACAAAAGGCTTTGTTCCAAAAGCTAAAGTCGCGTGTTTTTCTTTCAGACGAGAAACACAGACCCAAGGCACTCACCAATGCAATGAGCTTCATGTTTGAGAGGAAGACGTGATGTATGACAACAGTGCCACAGGATCTGTATTTATACATAGATGCAAAACCTCCTTTCACTTATACCCTAGTTTTGGGGTGTCCTTTTTTTCCGGAAGAGCAGCTCTTAAAGTAAAGTAATTAAGTGAATGTGTTACCGCCTTACAAGTTGGTAAATTTTTTCCTGTTTTCTATTTGAAGACTTTCAAATTTTTTCTTTGATTTTTATCCAACTTTATCCTAGGTCTATATAAACCCTTTGTGATTTATTAGATTTTCAAGTCATATAATTTATTCTCTTCAAAAAATTTTCTTATTCATCAAATTTCACATCTAACTTGAAGATTTCAAAACGTCGTTCTTGATATCATCAATATTTTCCTTTTCAACCCTCATATTTTATCTATGTACTTGAATGGTTAGGTGAGAATGATTTATAGCATTTAATTTTACAAGAATATCATGAATAATGCAGAAAATCACTACAGTCTGGTTAGTAGGAAAAGGCACTAACGAAGAATGAAAGTCAGTAGACTGAAAAGATATCAAAGAACTTTAGAATCTCTTGCAAGTGACATCGTATTTTCGAAATAGATATCACTTTACACATTCATCACAAATAAGTATTTACATGGTCGGTGTATTCATATTCTATTATATTCATGATTAATGTGTGCTCACCTGTAAATGCCTTGTCTTCCATTCATCCTCGCGAAGGGGTGTCTTCTATCTCGCTTACATGTATAACATTCAGCTTACAGCATTTTACATCAAAATCTGTAATCATGAAAACCTTGATATATCAACATTCATTATAGCTTGTTTATGTATGTGTGTGTACTCGTGTGTGTGCCTCTGTGTAATTATCTGGTTGGTAAAAATTGAATTAGATTCAAACAATTATACAAATCAACGGCTAAGTAACCAAGTGAGAATTTGTAAAAATGATAATACTATTGTTAGCCTCAATATCATTTCATAAAACAGCCATTACATTTTTTCCCGATACATATGTAAAATATGCAATGCGTTCTGATGTAATAATGTATTTTGAATTTTAATATTATTCAAGTTGAAAGAAGTACAGACGAAGAATACGACGTTGATAAGGAGTATCTATCTATCTATCTATCTATATATATATATACACGTACACACATACGTATATACATACATATATATATACATATATATACATATATAAATATATATATATATATATATATATATATATATATATATATATATATATATATTTATATACATATATGACTATATATATATATATATATATATATATATATATATATATATATATAAATATATATATATATATATATATATATATATATATATATATATATATCATATATATATATATATATATATATATATATATATAATGTATGTATATAAATATATATATATATATATATATATATATATATATACATATATATATATGTATATTAATGCATCTGTTTTTTTTTTATTTTGAGACAGAAATTTTTTATGCCATTTTGAAGCAGGATATACAAAATTACCATATAAAGCGATTAAACTAATAATCTTCCTATTTGTATGGATAATATTATTTAATAAATTGGAGAAGTGATGATTTCAAAAAAGGAAAAAATATATATAAAATAAACGTACGAAGAGTTTTATGACCGCATTACTATATGCTTCTGAAAAAGAAAATGTTCATTTGAGATTATCATCATTATCAATATATTAATTTATTAATACATTATTAATGGGCATTAAAAATCTGTAGTTATATACGTTATATATTTAAAAAACACAGAAGCTTTCACAATTTTTTTTTATAACCTATATTGTTAGAAACCATGGTGTTTTTTAATTATTATTATTATTATTATTATTATTATTATTATTATTATTATTATTATTATTATTATTATTATTATTATTCATAATGAGTGAACAATCAAATGAGCTAATAGTTATTCCATGATACCACGACGAATAAGGCAGAAAACGCGAAAAATCTATATCTCGTAATTTTGTAATTAGTCTTTAACTAGAGACTTTTTGTATGTCGTTTTACTATAGTTTGACAGCTGTTTTTCCGGTTCTATACAGCAGGGGAACTCTACTCCCTAGGGGACCTCCATAGTCGTTTTATCTTGTTCGTTCAGAGTATTCATCATTTCATATCACGTATTGCTCATTTACTGTTAAATCGTCACTGTCAAAGAACTCACAGTACAAGAAAGTCTTTAGTTTCCGCTTGAAAGCCTTAATGTCTTCAATCATTGAGATGTCTAGTAGGAGCTTATTGTACGAGTATAATCTCGGGGCCCCATATTTAAAGGATCTAGAGCATACAGTAGACATACTGTACATCTACTAATGTTTCCAGAGGACGTGTAATAGTGTTTTTTTTTTTTTTTTTAAATAACTCCTAAAATAACTGATGGATTTCCATGAAATCAAAACAGGGAGCGCTTCATACAATGGCCTAATTTTGAGAAATACTGTGCATTGCCAATTACGTTTCATTAACCTTTTTACTTAAGAAAATGTGGCTAAAGCCAGTCTTAGCCACCCACACATTCGCAAAAGTGATAACGTCGCTCAGTGACGTTTTTATAACGTTTCATCCCCTGTACCTCCCATCCCCCGAATTGTTAAACGCCTGTTTAACTCCATAGATAATTGTCATATGACCTACCCCAAGCAATACGAAATTTTTTGTCAGTAAAATTTCAGCATACCTGGTAATGTGATTCGTGACTTTAGACTTTACCTAAACACAAGACCAACGTTTTATATCTTACCCACTCACTTACATTGAAGATCAAGAATGAGACTTATGACAGGAGACGGAAGAAGCCATGCTAACCCTACACTTCGCACTTTAAGCGAGTGTTGGTAAAGCAATAGAAATATAGTTTTCTTTAGGTTAAGCCGTAGGACTCATTCTTCCATACAACACAGGTTACTCGATACATCAATTGCCAGGAAGAAAATGACAGAGAGCATTGTTTGATATAATTTATCATATCAATTTCACCAGAGAGAGTAGCTTGAATTCCTTAGAAGATAGACTTCTAAAAGATGTTTCATATAAGGGCATTGACATCAGCCATTTGATAAATTTTGAAATCCTATATATATATATATATATATATATATATATATATATATATATATATATATATATATATATATATATATATATGGCTAGCAGTATATTGCAATATGTCATATACTTATTAAAGTCATACTTTTATTACCGATTTATACTAATTTTCAGGCGGTTTCTTTCTTTCTCTCTGTTGTAAATGGTGAAGAGTTTCAGTGCAATTGTAGTTTTTCAATGGCGAGGACAAAGCAACATATTTGCCATGACTAAAGTCGAATCTATATGAAATAGATCAGAGCTACTACTAAACTGCTGCCGATGATTACCTTGGATGTACTAAAAGGGCTCTGAGGTAGGAGGCGAAGTCAGTGAAATTATTTCTGAATCCTGCTCCAGTCTTGACCCAATAACATCATTCCAAATATACAACTCTCTCAAGGAAAAAAAATGTTTTCTATTTCTACTAATGTTTTTATTCTATTTTTTTATTTTATTTTAGTTTTTAGTCGCAAATCTAAAATTTGTGGGAGTCCGAGTAGAATATCTCTCAGTGCGATTCCATACTCCTGTTTTAAACATCTTCTATTATGTTTGATAATTTGTGTTAACCATCTAATCATTATCTACCACCATAAAACATTTTATTGCTCTTCCGGCTCATTTTATATGTGCAGTACACAGTCTTTCCTAACAGAGATTTACTCAGTAGCCTAATAACAATGGGAATGAAGGAAAGAAGGCAAGAAGGAAGGGGGGTGAGTACTAGGACAGCCAAAGGTGTAAACACCGAAGGAGAGTTGGGGGAACCTCTGCGACACAGTTACGTGATTAAGTACCACTTCTTCGAAACGCTCTGAAGGAAGGGAAGAAGTTCCTCTTTTTTTCTAAGAGTAAACGGGTTGATTAAGCACATCTGTCAATTCATTATACCACCAAAAATTAGGCCAATGTTTGAAACATTCATTGCTATAGTTTCATGGAAATTCATAAGCCGGTTTGTTAGATATTTGGGAAAAACACTATTACACGGCCTCTGGAAACGATAGTAACGTTTCCAGAGGCCGTGTAATAGTGTTTTTTTAAAATAACTCCTAAAATAACTGATGGATTTCCATGATATCAAAGCAGGGAGCGCTTCATACAATGGCCTAATTTTGGGAAATACTGTGCATTGCCAATTACGTTTCATTAACTTTTTTACTTAAGAAAATGAGGCTAAAGCCAGTCTTAGCCACCCACACATTTGCAAAAGTGATGACGTCCCTCAGTGACGTTGTTATAACCAAGGTCTATAGATTAAGGAGGTCTTCTCAACCCCGACCAAAAATATGAGTCTTCTGCGCAGGTACAGACTGTGACGTAGGCAGTACCTATAGGTGCCTCCAAGGTCATAGACTAGATTCACCCAAGCATACCAAAGGTCGATCACCCTTTGACCGGGCAGTTGTTTACAAGCAAACGTGGTGTACACTTCCGCCTTGCTGATCAAAGCTGTTTTATATATAACAAAATGCCCAGTAATTGTGCAGTTTTCGGATGCTTCTCATATAGAGGAAAAAGTAAGGATCTCACTTTTCATAAATTCCCTAAGGACATCATCACAAGGAAAACGTGGATTCGGCTTTGCAAACGAGAAGATCTTATTAATGGGGAAAACGCTCAGATATGTAGTAAACACTTTGAAGCTGGTGCATTTGAAAGGAATTTGATGTATGAATTGCTGAATCAACAAGTGCCTCGATCTCTCATCAGAATAAAGAAAGGATCTGTACCAACGATGCATTTACCTACAACTGGACATTCACATGCATCACAAGGTAAGAAACCAGTATCGTGTATTGTTGGTTAAACATTAAGATATAAGTGACGCTGTAATCAACTTACATAGATTATAATTATTGTATATCCACTTTATTATTCACCAGTAATCTGGAAATCGCGGAATGAGTTGTTTTCCTCATATATAGTTAAAAAAATTTTTTCTTTTATTCCATTTCGCTGTGAAAAAGTACCATTCATAAATTTTAGTTCAGATTTTGCATATTCAATAACGTCAGAAAATTCTAATTGCATTGTTCTCTATCCAAGTCCATCTTTTTAATAATTCAATTTTGATTTTAATCAGATACGTCCAGGATGGTAAGAGCCGAAAAAAGAAGACAAAAACGACTTGTAGATGAAATCCTTAGTCAAGAGCAAGACGAAACAGGGAAGATTTTTGTACAAAAAGTCAAATCGGTGCCCACGATTGAAGATTTGCAATGTGTAATTGAGCAACTGGAGAAGGAGAGAGATGATATCAAACGGAAGTGGGAAGAATATGAGGTAAAGTGGAAATGTGAAAAAGAGCAGTGGGAAGTTAAAGAAAGCTATTTTGCTACTGAAAGGGCTAAATGGGAAAATGAAAAAGCTAAATGGTTGGATAATAAGGTCAAGTGGGAAATAGAAAAGGAAAACTGGAAAAAAAGAGAAAACAGCGATGTACGTTAAGTTCAATGAGATGTATGCATCAGCAACTGCTGTAGTAAAAGCTAATTTAAAGAAATACTTTTCACCCAAACAAGTAGCATGTCTTGTCACTGGAAGTAATATTAATACTTGGGAAGACGATGATATCAGCAAAGCCTTAACGTTACGCAGTTTGAGTCCAAAAGCTTATAAGTTTTTAGGAGAAGAGTGGAAATTACCTTTTCCTTCTTTATCAACCTACAAAATAAAACGTTGCAAGATATGATTCGAGTATCTAAAGAAATGAAAGTAATTAAAAGCAATAGGCTCTATCCTTTCCAAAAAGGCTTAATTATATCGTGCAATTCTCTAATGAAGCTGCTGAAAATGGTCAAAGCTAAATTTGATACATCATATATTCTTACTTATAGGCTAAATCAAGATGGTCTTGAACACTTTTTTGGCTGCATAAGACAGATGGGTGCATGCCATCAACACCCATCACCCGTCGCATTTAAGCACCGAGTCAGAGCCCACATTCTAGGAAAAGACAGCAAACTGTTAGGATCAAACTGCAACGTTGAAAGTTGCAATAGTGATATGATGACGTCAGGCTCATTTTCCAGTTTTCTTGTTGAACAAAGCGCATCCTTTGTAGATGAAGAAACTTCTATTCAAAAAGAGCTAAGTCTATCGGCAATGCTGTCTTGTTTGCCAGGGGAATTTGTTAATGATTTGCAAAATGATGAATATGTAGAATTTGACACTGAAAAAGAAGCATTAGGGAAAGCGATGGAAGATGGAGGCTTACAATACGTAGGGGGTTATATAGCTCGTAAGTTTCCTGAATATGAGTTCCTTGGAACTGCAGCGACGAAGCGAGATGGCACGTGGATTGGTGCCATAAGTGCAAGAGATGGAAAACTAATGCAACCAAGCGAAGAATTTTTGATGCATTTAAAAACGATGGAAAAAATGTTTCTTTGTCATCATGGGGAAAATTATCTAAAACCTGGAAAAGGAGCGACGGATAAATTGACTGATTTAATTAGCGAGTGTTTTAAATGCAATGATATCCCATTACCATATGAAGTGATTAAATTTTTTGTTAGATGTCCTACATTTTTTAGAATTCGTGTTTTAAATAGAAATATTAGTTCATCAAGAAAAGCGCAGAATAAAATGAAAAAGCTCGCAACGTGATATAGAACATAACTGAAATATATATTGTGTATATATCATTATTTATTTTATGAATTTAAACTGTCTGTTGATCGACAAATTTCAGTTATTTACATCATCAGATATTTGTTTGGTTGTTTGAGTGTAATAAAGTTATGTATTTGTAATCTTACTTTTATTATCCTAAAAGAATAAAATATAAATCTTCGAAAAGATTGAAAAATACAAAGCAGAAAGCATGGTTCCTTTATTTTCTTATGGAAGTTCCACAGGTTACTCAGCCACGGTTAAGTCTGAGTGACGTCATCACTCTGACCGACCCGACTCCCACCATCCGGCTACCTGCGCAATAAGGTTGCCTGAGAAGACCTCTTATATCTATAGACCTTGGTTATAACGTTTCATCCCCTGTACCTCTCATCCCCCGAATTGTTAAACGCCTGTTTAACTCCATAGATAATTGTCATATGAACTACCCCAAGCAATACGAAATTCTTTGTCAGTAAAAGTTAAGCATACCTGGTAATATGATTCGTGACTTTAGACTTTACCTAAACACAAGACCAACGTTTTATATCTTACCCACTCACTTACATTGAAGATCAAGAATGAGACTTATGACAGGAGACGAAAGAAGCCATGCTAACCCTACACTTCGCACTTCAAGCGAGTGTTGGTAGAGCAATTGAAATATAGATTTCTTTAGGTTAAGCCGTAGGACTCATTCTTCCATACAACACAGGTTAACTCGATACATCAATTGCCAGGAAGAAAATAACAGAGAGCATTGTTTGATATAATTTATCATATCAATTTTACCAGAGAGAGTAGCTTGAATTCCATAGAAGGTAGACTTCTAAAAGATGTTTCATATATGGGCATTGACATCAGCCATTTGATAAATTTTGGAATCCTATATATATATATATATATATATATATATATATATATATATATATATATATATATATATATATATATATATATATATGGCTAGTAGTAAATTGCAATATATCATGTTCTTATTAAAGTCATACTTTTCTTACCGATTTATACTAATTTTCAGGCGGTTTCTTTCTTTCTCTCTGTTGTAAATGGTGAAGAGTTTCAGCGCAATTGTAGTTTTGCAATGGCGAGGACAAAGCAACACATTTGCCATGACTAAAGTCGAATCTATATGAAATAGATCAGAGCTACTACTACAACTGCTGCCGATGGTTACCTTGGATGTACTAAAAGGGCTCTGAGGTAGGAGGCGAAGTCAGTGAAATTATTTTTGAATCCTGCTCCAGTCTTGACCCAATAACATCATTCCAAATATACAACTCTCTCAAGGAAAAAAATTGTTTTCTATTTCTACTAATGTTTTTAATTTATTTTATTTTTTAGTTGCAAATCTAAAATTTGCAGGAGTCCGAGTAGAATATCTCTCAGTGCGATTCCACATCCCTGTTTTAAACCTCTTCTATTATGTTCGATAATTTGTGTTAACCATCTAATCATTATCTACCACCATAAAACATTTTATTGCTCTTCCGGCTCATTTTATAAGTGCAGTACACAGTCTTTCCTAACAGAGATTTACTCGATAGCCTAATAACAATGGGAATGAAGGAAAGAAGGCAAGAAGGAAGGGGGGTGGGGGAGTGGGGGAGTACTAGGATAGCCATAGGTGTAAACACCGAAGGAGGGTTGGGGGAACCTCTGCGTCACAGTTACGTGATTAAGTACCACTTGGAAACGCTCTGAAGGAAGAGAAGAAGTTCCTCTTTTTTTCTAAGAGTAAACGGGTTGATTAAACACATCTGTCAATTCATTGTACCACCAAAAATTAGGCCAAAGTTTGAAACATTCGTTGCTATAGTTTCATGGAAATTCATAAGCCGGTTTGTTAGATATTTGGGAAAAACACTATTACACGGCCTCTGGAAACGATAGTAGGTTCTAATATTTTGAAACTATCTGTAGCTATTCTCGTGTCAAGACGGTTTTTGGCTGCGCAATATGTAGAAATTCTCTTAGATAACTTGATGGGATATTGTACATATTTCAAATTCAATTCTCGTTTTAATAGGCAGCCAGTGTAAATCAATTAGTGTAAGGCATATGAGAAGGTAACAACAAAGCCGCCTGCAGTATTTTCCCTTGCATGTACTACACATTCGTTGATGTAAAACTTCTTATTTTCATCTATGAATATCTTGTTCACTTGTCTTTCGTAGTATGCAGGTGTCATTTTCATTTAACCGGAAATTGTGGCTCATTTTCTTATATTTGTTTCATTATCTTATAATAAATCTCTTGGAATACATTTTTTTTATATTGATTACTTTGTTTATTTCTTAGATTGTTTATTTTTTGCATATTCCCTAGTTTGATGATTTTATATGGAAACACACACAGACACAGACACACACACACACACATATATATATATATATATACATATATATATATATATATATATATATATATATATATATATATGTATATATATATATATATATATATATATATATATATATATATATATATATATATATATATATATATATATGTGTGTGTGTGTGTGTGTGGGAAAGCCCTTGGTGGTTTTGTCGGGTAGTCTATGGAATGTATTGCAAGTGGTCAAACAGCAAAAAGATCACTATCTCAGGTGATACAACTGTATCTAGCATTACAAATGTATATAACAAACCACCCAGGGGAGAGGATGTAATGACAAAAATTAATCAAGAATTTTACTGCTAATTTTGACTACGAAAATATAGATAAAATTCAAACAACGGGAGTCAGCAACACACCAACCTCAATAAATGAATACTATTAACAAAAAGGATATACCAACCAGATTACTAGATTTCCTCTCCATTATTCAATCAAGTCTACTTATATAGTTATGATGGAATGATTGGTGAGTTTGACAATTATGAAAAAACTAGACCAAATAAAAAAAAGTTAATTCTAGTCGTAGTATCTTCCCTGAAGTGTGTCTTAATTAATCATTTAAAAATCATCAAAGCTGTTTCTAATCCTCGCATCTACAGGTTTTAGTAATTTAACAAGTACCGTCGACTGAATATCATAAGACAATAACATTAGACTTTCAGAGATATACATGGGGAGGCTGAAAAATTACTGAAGGACACAGAAACATACCGTTAGCATTTAGATGATTTATTTTTCAAATAACAATAATAATATCATATATGTTCTGTATATATTAATGACTTAACCTTGTTAAGGATATGAGGAGGATATGAGATTTCCCCGTTAGTGCTGTCTCCATATACATTTCCTCCATCTATAATTCCTCCATCTATGATGCCTCCATCTATGATGCCTCCATCTATGATGCCTCCATATCCGGTGCCTCCACTTATTGAGGAACCTACTGAAACGTCATGACCACTACCAGAAGAAATACCTCCATAAGTAATTCCACCTTTTGATCCCCCTCCAATGATTGGGCTGACCCCTTGATGTTTAGCGTTTTTTAGAGCAGTCTGGAGATCAACGCCCCCGGGGAGAGTTGGGTTTTGGCCATCCCCATAATTCACGAAATAGACTTCAGGCTTGCTCTTGGGAGGTGGTGGGACAGTGATAACCTTCCGGCCACCTTCGGCAGTTCCCTTGTTCAGGACATACACAATGTTCTTCTGTTGAGGTGGGGGCACTACAATAGGATCCTGATCACCGGTCCTTTCTGGAAGACGCACAAACACGATATTGTGCTCAACCTTTGGCGGGGGGACAGGAGGTGGAGGTCCAGTGCGGCGATGCTGCTCAGGTACATTGAAAACGTAGACGTGGCGCATGACTTGAGGCTTGACGCATCTTCCGTCAACGTGGAGGACCTGTCCGTGGCTACATGTGAAGGATTCTCTGTAAACTGGGTTATTTTGAATGTCAGTATTATCATTACTATATTTACTGATAGAGGGAGTATGTGCCTCCCCAGGAAAAGTGTCCAGAAATATAGTTGATCCACCATAACTCCCCGGAGGAGGTAATTCATAACGCTGATGCTGGCTGCATTCTGCCGCCACCAGCAGGGACAGGAAAATCTGAGGTGAAAAACGAAAGAATAACTAGCATTAAAAATCAGCAAAGTATGTAGGAGTTTGTGAAATAGGAGCTAGTGGTTTTTCAACAAATGGAATGAATATGTTAATTACTTAGGAGAATTGATTATGCAGAATCACATTGCGTTAGAAATTAATCAAAGCAGTTCTTACAAACCTTGCGTGAAATAACCTGACTTAAAGAAAAAAAAGTATATTCGGTATGCACTCGTCTCAGGTACCTGCTAGATTAAGCGTATTATCTAGATAAACATAC
>NC_090763.1:5251454-5253954 GCF_036898095.1 Palaemon carinicauda
CTACTTATGACGTGTCCTTTTTTTCCTATTTCATCCCTCACTGAGGAATACCTCTTCTCTTTCTTCTCTCTTTTATGTGGTTCATTTCATTATTGTTCTGGAGCTTGTTTTTATTATTGTTATAGTTATGGTTACTATTATTATTGCTCTTATTGTAATTATCATTATTATTATTACATAGATCATTTTTATAATAAAGCTCTTTTGAATATTTATGTTTAAAAAACACGACAAGTACACTAATTTCATATAAAATTACTTGAACAGCAAAATAAGAAGAGCCAAGAGGGAAAAGAGGAAGGTTGATACAGAAAATTGTTGATTACTAAAAAACTGTACATTCTACACAAGGCTAGTAAGGCTCACTGTAAGCGGCAACCCTCTTAAGGCTACACTGTTGAAAAATTACCGTAAGAAAACGGTAAAAATCCTGGAATAAATCTTGCCAGGCATTTACCGTTTTTAAAACGGATATGTTGATGTAAAAGTGTGATATTACGGCCACTAAACCGTAAAAGATAATAACAAAGTTGGGTAGATATCACGAATTTCTGTATTTTACTAAAATATGGCCGAGAACAGTATATTTTCACGAAGAATTTACGATTAAAATTACGATTCTTTATAACAGCGTAGGTCATTCATTTAGAATTTTAGAGAAATGCCAGCCTTACGCCAGCTAGGTATCTTTTCCCGTAAGGGTGGTAAGGTGTCAAAGGGTATGAAATTTCAGTTATCAAAACACTAGACCCTTTAAGTGTTTTTCTAATAAAAGAGGATCACTGATAAAGTTGAGTTTCCCGAGGTATGATCAACAATCGTCTGGAAATCGTTCAATGTCTCTCTCACTTCCGACATTTTTTGAAATTTCAGTTGTTAAAACACTTGACCCCACCCTTTGTGTCTTTCTGAAAAAAGAGGACTACTGATATAAGCTGAGTTTCCTTGAGAAATGATTAATAATGAATATCCCGGGTTGGTACCGGAGGTGCCTGGGCGGGCGGCCCTCCGGACTAGCGGCCGGCGAGAGTTGGGGCGGAGGCCGAGGACTTAGCGTGGTGTGGCCCGGGGCACAGGACTCTCATTTCCGACATTTATTGTCATTTATGCATTCGTAAAGTAATTTTACATTTCCTCGCAATAGGCGATAACGTGGCTAGAAGGAGCCGCTATTACAGGTCGTAAGGGAAGGTGAAATTACTTCTAACCATTTTATGTCGAATGTGTTGCAAGGTCATTATATTTCGCATGTAAGGCGACTGGCCTTACGAGCTTCTTTAGAAATTCGTCTATTATTTCTGTTTTTATCTTTTATCTAAAACGCTCACAATTTTCCTTTGTTTATTTATGAAGCTTTATTTAAGACCTCCAAAAACGTATTGACGATTTATCAGATTTTCTAGTCATATTATTTATCGCCTTCAATATTTTTTCTTATTCGTGAAATTTCACATTTAATTTTCAGATTTCGTAACGCAGTTATAGATATCATCATTATTTCCGTATTCAATCATAGTACTCTGTTTACGTGTATTTTCCTTTAACAACAGATGGTTTTGTTACATCTAAATTCGGCAATAAACCTTGGGTTGTTATAACAAGAAAACACCAGACCTCTAAAACATATGTCTATTAGGTATCTTAGAAATAAGTCTTTTATAAATTTCCATCATAATATTCACTGAGTTACAAATGCAAAATTCTATTGGACGCACGAACACATCTGGAATCCGTATATTTTTGTCACAGAATTATTATTATTATTATTATTATTATTATTATTATTATTATTATTATTATTATTATTATTATTATTAATTGCTAAGCTACAACCCTAGTCGGAAAAGCACAATGCTATAAGCCCAGGGGCTCCAACAGGGAAAATATCCCAGAGAGGAAAGGAAACAAGGAAAAATTAAATTTTTAAGAAGAGTAACAACATTAAGATAAATATCTCCTATATAAACTATAAACACTTAGAGGTAATAAAATGTATTTCATAAGTCAGTTGTCCTACGTAGCAATTATGATTAATGTTTTCAGGATCATGAATGTATGAATACATTAAGTGCAGGAATATCCTTGGATATTGTGACAGTCTAATATCCAGACGTTATATATTACCCTATGCGGTAGCCTATTGGTAACGTCCTCTGTGTTTTGGGCTTCGAGTCCCACTCAAGCTCTATAGTTTCTAGTAGCGTCTGCAACTTCATCATCCTTGTGAGATAAGGATGGAGGTGTTTGGAGGAGCCTATAAGTCTACCTGCTGAGTCCCATCAACAGCCATGTCTTGGCCTTATTTCTAGCTTGGGTAGAGAAGAGGCTTGGTCGTTGATCATATTTGCATGTATATATATATATATATATATATATATATATATATATATATATATATATATATATATATGTTGAAAATTTGCATAAAAAATCGCAAATTCCAGGTGATATTTACTACTGGCATTTTACCGTTTTAAAAACAGATATACTGACGTAAAGA
>NC_090763.1:5258954-5288954 GCF_036898095.1 Palaemon carinicauda
AAGTTCAGCATACCTGGTAATGTGATTCGTGACTTTAGACTTTACCTAAACACAAGACCAACGTTTTATATCTTACCCACTCACTTACACTGAAGATCAAGAATGAGATTTATGACAGGAGACGAAAGAAGCCATGCTAACCCTACACTTCGCACTTCAAGCGAGTGTTGGTAGAGCAATTGAAATATAAATTTCTTTAGGTTAAGCCGTAGGACTCATTCTTCCATACAACACAGGTTAGCTCGATACATCAATTGCCAGGAAGAAAATAACAGAGAGCATTGTTTGATATAATTTATCATATCAATTTTACCAGAGAGAGTAGCTTGAATTCCTTAGAAGGTAGACTTCTAAAAGATGTTTCATATAAGGGCATTGACATCGGCCATTTGATAAATTTTGAAATCATATATATATATATCTATCTATATATATATATATATATATATATATATATATATATATATATATATATATATATATATATATATATATATATATATATGGCTAGCAGTATATTGCAATATATCATATACTTATTAAGGTCATACTTTTCTGACTGATTTATACTAATTTTCAGGCGGTTTCTTTCTTTCTCTCTGTTGTAAATGGTGAAGAGTTTCAGCGCCATTATAGTTTGGCAATGGCGAGGACAAAGCAACATATTTGCCATGACTAAAGTCGAATCTATATGAAATAGATCAGAGCTACTACTACAACTGCTGCCGATGATTACCTTGGGTGTACTAAAAGGGCTCTGAGGTAGGAGTTGAAGTCAGTGAAATTATTTCTGAATCCTGCTCCAGTCTTGACCCAATAACATCATTCCAAATATACAACTCTCTCAAGGAAAAAAATTGTTTTCTATTTCTACTAATGTTTTTAATTCATTTTATTTTTTAGTCGCAAATCTAAAATTTGTAGGAGTCTTTCCTAACAGAAATTTACTCGATAGCCTAATAACAATGGGAATGAAGGAAAGAAGGCAAGAAGGAAGGGGGGTGGGGGAGTGGGGGAGTACTAGGATAGCCATAGGTGTAAACACCGAAGGAGGGTTGGGGGAACCTCTGCGTCACAGTTACGTGATTAAGTACCACTTCGAAACGCTCTGAAGGAAGGGAAGAAGTTCCTCTTTTTTTCTAAGAGTAAACAGGTTGATTAAGCACATCTGTCAATTCATTGTACCACCAATAATTAGGCCAATGTTTGAAACATTCATTGCTATAGTTTCATGGAAATTCATAAGCCGGTTTGTTAGATATTTGGGAAAAACACTATTACACGGCCTCTGGAAACGATAGTAGATTCTAATATTTTGAAACTATCTGTAGAAATTCTCTTAGATAACTTGATGGGTTATTGTACATATTTCAAGTTCAAATCTCGTTTTAATAGGCAGCCAGTGTAAATCAATTAGTGTAGGGCATAAGAGAAGGTAACAACAAAGCCGCCTGCAGTATTTTCCCTTGCATGTACTACACATTCGTTGATGTAAAACTTCTTATTTTCATCTATGAATATCTTGTTCACTTGTCTTTCGAAGTATGCAGGTGTCATTTTCATTTCCTCGCGAATTGTGGCTCATTTCATTATATTTGTTTCATTATCTTATAATGAATCTCTTGCAATACATTTTTTTTTATATATTTGATTACTTTGTTTATTTCTTAGATTGTTTATTAATTGCATATTCCCTAGTTTGCTGAATTTTTATGAGAACACACACAGACACACACACACACACATATATATATATATATATATATATATATATATATATATGTATATATATATATATATATATATATATATATATATATATATATATATATATATATATATGACAGCAGGCCGGGAGGAAAAAGGAAACGAAGATTGGACAAGCGCTTTCGTGTTATTATTACACTTCTTCACGGTCTCATGGTTTAAAAATACAATTAGAATACAAAGAAACCTCTGTGATGACGTAAAACAGAAAGAATGAGCAAATTACAAATTACTTAAAAGTTAGTTGTTTAAAAATGTTGTTTACAAGAAATTCATCCAGTTTGTACATACCTGAACTGGTATCCTCTCTCTCCTTTGTTAAGCAATATTTACGTGGAATTTTTTTGAGACCAAGTACCTACCTAGGATTCTACCTACAGGTATCTTCTGGGTCAGATATGTTGATGATATTTTTTGTGCTTGGCCCATTGATAAGGATGAAAAAGCTTTTCTAACAGCTTTAAACACTCTGGTACCATCTATTGAGTTTTCATCGGAGATAGAATTCGATAACAAGCTTCCCTTTTTAGATGTTCTAGTATTTAGACAAGAAAAGTCTTTTAAATTTACTGTATATAGAAAACTTACGAATGTTAATTCGTACATACATTTTTATTCTAATCATCACCCATCAACCAAAATGATGGTTTTTTTATGCATGTTTTTACGGGCACTGCGGGTAAGTTGCCCTGATCTCCTTGAAGCTGAGCTTGGGAAAATTCATGAAATAGCATCTATTTTAAAGTACCCATCACATTTCATAAACAAAGCCTGTCAAAAGGCAAAGAAAACTTTTTATGGCTTTGTTAACAACGATGATTTTAATGTGAATAACCTCCTTGTTTTACCTTTTTTCAAACAGTTTGTACCTCTACCTGGAATTTTAAAACCTTTTGGAATTAATATAATTTTTAGAAACAACACACCCAAGAATATATTGATAAACAAAATTCCCCAAAACAGATTAACGGATGTATATACGAATTTCCATGCAATCAGTGTAATAAACGATATATTGGTCAAAGTGGCAAAGCACTAGAAACTCGATTAAAACAGCATAAATATAATGTAAGAACGGGAAACATTGCCAGCAGTCTTTTTCAGCACATGAATGTGTGCAACCACGCAATTAATTGGAAAGCTGCTAAAGAACTTATATTTTGCAAAGATTTTGTTAAAAGAAATATCATTGAAACAGTTTCAATTAAGAAAAATTTCAAAGATCTGCTTAACCCCAGTTCAGGTATGTACAAACTGGATGAATTTCTTGTAAAAATTTTTACAACTAACTTTTAAGTAATTTATAATTTGCTCATTCTTTCTGTTTTACGTCATCACAGAGGTTTCTTTGTATTCTAATTGTATTTTTAAACCACAAGACCGTGAAGAGGTGTAATAATAACACGAAAGCGCTTGTCCAATCTTCGTTTCCTTTTTCCTCCCGACCTGCTGTCATCTTGAGACATCGCACGTTCCAGCGATTTGTCATTAATATATAACGGATTTTGAGCGAAGCGAAAAATCTATTTTTGGGTGAGATAGCCATGTCGTCCTGATGGAAGTTCCTATAGGGTAGCTTCCTAGGGTATATTACAACTACGGCGATATTCCCAGAGAATTTACCTTAAGGTACCAGAATTCTAACTCCTGGAGCGAGTATCCCTCGTGAAAGGGATATCGCGACATATCAGAGGACGTATTCTAGACACGTCACATGGCAATCTACGACCTGAACAGAGATTTCGTCTCGTAGGAGGTGATTGACGAGATACGAATTCGGGAAAGAAAAAGGGGAGCCGCTCCCAAGGCTTCCCTATCCCCCGATTCGTATGCATGCCTGGCGCCAATCCTGGCGCCATCTGTATTCCTTGTAGCGTACACGAGGTGCTACAGATACTGTATGTAGGGAGGGGTCCTACAGCCCTTTCTTAGAAAGGCAAGGGCGGGTCCATCAGGACGACATGGCTATCTCACCCAAAAATAGATTTTTCGCTTCGCTCAAAATCCGTTTTTTGGGCTCAAGCCATGTCGTCCTGATGGAAGTGTACCAGAGCATTACTGTATCTGTGGATTCTCAGAACGTGCCGTACTCCCCGGAGGTATTTATTCCCGGTCGACTAGACCTAGAGACCTAAGATGTTACCGTTATACATCTTTTCAACTAACTATAAACTATGTTAGAGCTTCCTGCCCCCTACAGGGAAGAGTCCTACTAGACTCTGGAAAGTTTCGAAGAGTACATATATCTATGTATGAATACCAGGCAAGCTAATATAGTGGTCTCGCCCTATATTAAGTAAAGCATAGTTTGTATAGAACCACTGCGTCAATATATTGACCAGTAATCCGCACAATACTTGTATTGGACAAAGGTTTATATCCGCATAGGAAGAAACTAATAAAACCGCCCTCGTCCCTTTATGGGACGGAGTCCTCCCATTAGGGGACTTACATAAACCAATGCAACATAGCTTGCATAACAGAACAATTCTATCAGAATTATCCCAGATAAGATACATAGAATTAAAATGCTCAATTATACCAATAAATTGACACAGGTGAAAGAGACGCAAGGTTCTCAAGAACAAGTTTATTGACAGATAATAAACAGACAGGTTAACAACAAATATATATATTTATATAAAAGAGGATAACCCAAAACTTTAAGCATAAGTATGATAGTAAACAGAACTTGTTTATCTGAAAGAAAAACCATTAAACACCACTTTAATAAGATACCAAGGTATCAAGTCATAAAAAGTCTGTATTACAAATCAATCACATTAGCGTTAGAAACGCTTGGCACACATGTCTGAATTTATGCTAGGTTCACCTTTGAAAGAAGGAACAGTCTATATGGGCACTTGGTGCCCTCCTTTAGTTTGTAGTACAGTATGTACCTACACACTCACCCTGGACTTAATCGTCCCAATTAAGACCACTGTTCCTCGCAGAGTTAAACAGTAGGGTTAACTACACGACCCACTGCTACCACAGATCTCTTAAGTTCCTCTACTTGCTTCGCATAGTGGCGAAAGAACACCCTGGAAGACTTCCAGCCCGTGTATCAACGGAGATGTTCAAAATCCATACAATTAAAGAAATTTAGGGATGAGGCAACTTTCCTCGGATCGTGACCTGCGGGTGTACTGTCAGGATCCGCTCTGCGAATAAAATATGTGATTTTCGCTCTGAGTTGATTCAGAGATAAATTTGAGCCTGATGTTTCTCCCCTGAATAGTTGACCACCCTTGAAATCTGAAGTTCTACGAAGATAGACCTTTAGGCATTCTACTGGACATAGAGATGCATCTTCTTTCAGAGGGCAGATTCTCCAGGGACCCCACCTGTTGGTGGGTAACTCATTCTTGGCGAGAAACGTAGGATCCGGAAACAGGTTCAGCTCCCCCCCATCCAGGAACTGAACACGACCTGCCTCTCTCGAGAGGGCTACGATCTCACTAACCCTGGCCCCGGACGGGAGTGCAAATAGGAAAATAACTTTTTGCGTCAAATCCTTTAACGCACATTCTTCATTGCTCAACAGGGAGGCGAAATGAAGAACTTTGTCTAAAGACCATGAGATGGGCTTTGGAGGTGCTGAAGGTCTGAGCCTAGTGCAGGCTTTCGGAACTTTATTAAAGATCTCGTTACCTAGGTCGATCTGGAAGGCAAATAAAATGGGTCTCATCAAAGCAGATTTACACACTGAAATCGTGTTAGCTGCCAACCCTTGGCCATGGAGGTGGATGAAGAAAGATAAGCAGAAGTCTGTTGAGATCTCCTGCGGATTCTTTGCCTTTACAAAGGCCACCCATTTTCTCCAAGATGACTCATATTGCCTTCTAGTCGATTTGCACTTATATTCCTCTAGGAAGTCTATGCTGGCTTTCGAAATCCCGAAACGCTTTCTCACCGCTAGGGCGAGAAAATCATGAGCTGCAGGGTCTGGGTTTTCTGTAATGAAGCGCAGACAGTCGACTTCTGGACTCGCTGGGTCAGAACTGGATGTGGTAGCGGCACGAACTTCATCTGTAGTTCCAACGCCAAGGGGAACCACATACTGTTCGCCCACTTGTGGGCCACTATTGCCGCTACCCCCTTGAAGGATCTCAGTTTGTTGAGGACCCTCAACCGAAGGTTGTGAGGAGGGAACAGATAAATCCTGGACCATCTGTTCCAGTCGAGGGACATTGCGTCCACTGCTTCCGCTAAGGGGTCCTCGTACGGGGACACGTACAGGGGCAACTTCTTGTTGTCTTTCGTCGCAAAGAGGTCTATTTGCAGTTCTGGGACTTGATTCAGAATGAAGGAAAATGATCCTGCGTCTAAGGACCATTCCGACTCTATCGGTGTGAACCTGGATAGAGCGTCCGCTGTCACATTGCGGACTCCTTGAAGGTGAACTGCCGACAGGTACCACTTCTTCTTTTCCGCCAATCGGAAAATGGCTAACATCACTTGGTTGAGAGGTGGTGACCTCGACCCTTGTCGATTCAAGCATCTCACAACCACCTCGCTGTCCGTCACCAATCTTATGTGGATCGAGTGACGCGGGGAGACTTTCTTTAAGGTAAGGAGCACTGCCATAGCTTCTAGAAAGTTTATATGAAAGGTCCTGAATAGCTTGGACCAAGTCCCCTGGACTTTTTTCCGATGAGAGTGACCTCCCCATCCCTCCTTTGAGGCGTCTGAGTGAATCGTCATCGACGGGGGAGGTGGCTGAAGAAGAACCGACTTCTTTAGATGTCTGGCTTGGGACCAAGGTCTGAGAAGAGTACGTAGCCGAGGCGGCACTGGTCTTCTCAGGTCTCTTCGCGCGTTTGATGCATACCTTCTCCAAACTCCGGTTGCATCCTTTAGCTGTGCTCTTAGCACTGGGTCTGTCACTGAAGCAAACTGGAGAGAGCCTAGTACCCTCTCCTGTTCGCGTCTTGATATCCTTTCGGAATCTAGAAATCTCTTGACAGAGCCCGCTATCTCCTTCCTTTTCTTCGTCGGGATGGAGAAACTGTGTGACAAAAGGTCCCAGTGGATTCCCAGCCACTGGAACTTTTAGGATGGAGAAAGTCGAGACTTTTTTCTGTTGATCTTGAAGCCTAGGTACTCTAGGAACTGGATCACCTGACTGGAAGCTTGCAAGCATTCGGTCTCGGATGCTGCCCACACCAGCCAGTCGTCCAGGTAGGCTACTACCTGAATTCCCTTTAGGCGTAATTTTTTGAGAGCTGCGCTCGCAAGCTTCGTGAAAATCCTTGGGGCTATGTTTAGCCCGAATGGCATGGCTCTGAAGGCGTACAGTCTCCGTTGTAGCCTGAACCCTAGGTAGGGGGAGAGTCGACGGCTGATTGGAATGTGCCAATAGGCGTCTGACAAGTCTATAGAGACTGAGTATGCCCTCTTGGGCAGTAAGGTCCTTATGTGTTGCAGTGTTAGCATCTTGAATTTGCAATTCACTATGAACTTGTTGAGTGGTGACAAGTCCAGAATGACTCTGAGCTTTTCCGAGTCTTTCTTGGGAACACAAAACAGCCTCCCTTGGAATTTGATGGACTTCACCTTTCGGATCACATTTTTCTCCAACAGTTCTTGAACGTACTCCTCCAAAACGGGGGTGGAGTATTGGAAAAACCGAAGGCATGGCGGTGGAGTGCTGTACCAGCTCCAACCCAGTCCATTCTTGAGTAGGCTTTGGGCCCAGGGATCGAAGGTCCAGCGATCCCAAAATTTCATCAGTCTCCCTCCTACCGGTATCATTTCACTTGGACTGCCGTCCTGAGGTCTTGCCTCCCTGACCACGACCACCTCTGAATCCCCTTCCCCTTGAGGGGCGCCTAGACGAGCCTCTGGCTGCTCCTCTAGGTTTTGCACGAAAGGAAGAAGACTGTCCTTCGAACGTTGGGGCGAATGTGGTTGACTGACCTGGCACAGCCTGGGGTACCCACTGAAAAGCAGTCGGGGTTTGTGCCACCATCTGGGGCACTGGAGGCAAAGGCAATTGCAGTTGCTGTTGCTGTCTATAAGGCTTGGCTGGCCGAGATGGTAGCCTAGTCCTCATATTCTTCCTCTTTGGTTGAGGACCCTCATCCGGGGAAGATTTTCTTTTGATAGCCAGGCCCCACTTCTGGAGAAGGTTTCTATTCTCCACGGCGGCCTTATCAACAACCTCTTTGACCACATCTGTAGGGAAAAGGTCTTTTCCCCAAATGTTGGAGGAGATTAATTTCCTTGGCTCGTGTCTCACCGAAGCCCCGGTGAACACGAACTCCCTGCAAGCTCTCCTTGCCTTGATGAAGCCATAAAGGTCCTTCGTCACTGTGGCTAGGTGAGACTTAGCCACTACCATGAACATTTCATGGACCTTAGGGTCACTTGCCATTGTCTCAAGAGTAGTCTGATGACACATTGAGGCAGCCAGTCTTTCTTTGGTCTCGAACTCTCTTCGTAAAAGAGATTCGGACAGCTTGGGGAGGTCCTCGCCGAATTGCCGTCCGGCAATATCAGCCTCCAACTTTCCCACTGAGAATGTCAGATGGACATCCTTCCAGTCTTTGTGGTCCATAGGCAGAGCCAGCGACAAGGGTTTACACTCCTCCAGGGAGGGGCAAGGCTTGCCGGCCTCGACTGCCTTTAGGACAGCCGCAAACCCTTTCTGTAAAAAGGGGAAGGCTCTATCAGGAGAGGACACAAAAGAAGGGAGCTTCTTGCTCAATGCAGCTACCTTCGAATTAGAGAAGCCCCTCTCTTTCATCGAGGATGAAAGTAGGGCTTGAGCCTTAGCGTGGTCCATAATAATGACCTCCTTCGGCTCTGTCTCCTCCCTTGAAGCTGGTTCTTTTCTCAGCCGGACATAGCAGTCCGGATATGATGCCTTGCTGGGCCAGAATTCTACCTCCTCTAGGGGAACTGAACCCAGCTTATCCGAGATGACGATCTTTCCAGTCGTCATCGGCATGTGCTCAGCATACCTAGATGGGTTAGCATCTGAGCATATGGAAAGGTCTTTCACATTGAGCCTTTTCTGGGGCCCATGTGATTCTGCTAGGGACTGCATACGCAGTTCCATTGCAGCCGCCTTCTCCTGATTCTCCTTCTGCATTTGTTGGATCATTCCAACAATCGAAGAGAGGGCCTGTCCCAGTTCTACTGGGAGACCAGCCGATGTTGAGGGGATAGGCTCCGGCATCTGAACCGGAGTAGCCGACACCTCGTCGACCTCATCCTCTACGACATCCGGGGTTTGAACTTGATCCTGACCTTCTGCCAGGAGGTCTTCTTCCAAACGTTCGTCCAGGTCAGACATCCTGTCATACAACTGGATGTCTTGCATCGCATCTGCGACTTCCGCTACCTGGACTTGATCTTGATGGATCTCCTCTTGAGGCTGGGGAATCACTGCCTCAGCTGATGCCTGGGGAAAAAGATACGCCCTCATCTTCTCACTTGGAAGATAAGGGCCAGAGGTGTTCTTCTTGAAGCCCCTTACCCAAGTACGAAGCTTTTCCCTTGCTATATCCCTTGATTCCGCCGTTCTAGGGGAATCAAAAGCCTTAGTAATCAGGTTAGTGCATACAGTACATACCTGAGGGTCCCAATACTGGAGATCATCCTTGGAGACAGCGCATGCTGCGTGTCTCCTACAACACTCATGTCCGCAGAGGTTCTTGCTGCGGACATTGCAGAAAACATTTCCGCACTTCGGAGGGTCCTCCTGTAAAGAGAAGAAATTTCCATGAGTATCAAGTGAACTATGTA
This sequence comes from Palaemon carinicauda, assembly GCF_036898095.1. Classification (NCBI taxonomy): domain Eukaryota; kingdom Metazoa; phylum Arthropoda; class Malacostraca; order Decapoda; family Palaemonidae; genus Palaemon; species Palaemon carinicauda. The sequence continues at coordinate 5,268,477 of NC_090763.1, forward strand.
TCACTGGATATGCATAGTATAGCATAACAATTCATAAAGGAAAGACACACACTTGTGTTTCCCTCACAACCCATTGTTGCAGCCTTCCAGATAATAAAATCAAAATGGTTTATCTCTTCTAGAGTAACCAATGCAAGGTTTCCAGAGGAAACAGGTGGAGCTCACACCTAGGCAATGATTTTAAAATCCTGGATAATAGACAGGGAAGAACTCTGCTTCCTATCTGAGGGCAACAGCAAAGGGCTGTGCAAGAAAACACAATAGTGTTAGAAGATACAGTGCTGTACCTAAACCTTTACTATAGTTTTCTTCTTACTGTATATGCTATACAGAAGAATACTAGTACAGTATAGGAGGATGTGTGCCGGCCTGCCTTTGCTGGCCGGCACACACCACAACTAGCTTTAAAGTATACTACTTAACAGCTATAGGGCGGCAGCACTCTGGTTCAAATGCCTGTGCCGGTCGGCAGCAGCTGCCGGCCGGCAACAGCCAGTGTTGGCCGGCAATGACTGCCGGCCAGCAACTACACAAGGTAGTACCCAGCTGCCGGCCACACTCTTGGTGACCGGCAGACAAGGACTGACATAAGCCGGCCGGCAAAGGTACAAGACCGATGCCAGCCGGCAGCAAAAGAACCAGAAGACTACACCTGCCCGGCTGCCGGCCTCATAGGCCGGCAGCCGGGACAGGTACAGCACTAGAAGAAAATAGAATGGATGCCGGGATAAGAGTGTACACAACCCCCCAAGCCCGGCAACCGAAAGAGTGCATATAAGGAAGGGGAGAAACTTAATTCAGGCTTCCTTGACCAATGCCGTCCGGCTCTGCCGGCAGGCATGGAAGAGGGACCGAGAGAGGTCCGGGCAGCACTCGAAAACATAAGACCCTTGCCGGCCAGCATCTCTGCCGGCCGGCAATGGGCTTAGTCAATTCCACATCCCAACCTATACTAGGTCCAGAAGTAGAACGACGTACAGTACAGTAATACCCCTGCCGGCCAGCTCTGCCGGCCGGCAAGGTACAGTACAGTAATGGCTAGGCCATTACGGAGATAGAGGGGGAAGGGACAAGAGGGTCCTGCCAACCTTGCTTTAGTGACAGATCACCCGCATCCAAGAACTTTGTCTTAGCCTAAGGGAGATCTAAGGGAAAGGGCCAGCAATACTTGCCAGCTTCCAGAGCACCAAAGCAAGGAAGGCATTGCTACTCCCAAGGGAAGAACTTATCCTCCCCCGAGAACAGCAACAGGACTTAGTCTGGTCGATCACAAAAGAAGGAATCATAACTTACAGAAACCTTCGGTAGTGACCTAAGGGAGCTAAGCTCCCTTTGTAAGTGTTAGGTCAGCGAGGGAGACTCTGCCCCAAGCCAGACAACACGGACTCAGACTAAAAACTCTGTTGTTCTGTCCCTCTTTGAACCAGACTTACTGGAACAGGAAGGTACAGTAACACCCTAGTATAGTTTTATCGAAAATAAATTCGGAAAAAACCACTTAGGGATAAGCCCAAGGCTTAAACAGAGGGAAAGGGATTGCATACCTTCTCCGAAGAAAAGAAAGCAACCGGGGAGTATGATAAAGTATACTAAGGCTCCATAAGCAATTAGCCTAGGCACCAAGAGAATCGATTACCTAATTCACCGAAACTCACACGTATACAATCTTGGAAATATTCCACACAGTCTTAAATGTATAAAATATAGCCTAAAGCTTCAATAAAATTTTAATTACACTCGGAAAAACCAAAATCATGCATGAAGTACTAGGACCAAACGACTAGGCTACATGGCCTAGCGTAGGCCAGAATGGCGAATACTTCGCCAAATAATACTAAGCACGAAAGGAAATCCTATGTAAAGCTAAATAGATAAAATTTATTAAAGCAAAACAACCAGGAATGTCACTCTGACTAACTAATTTATACCTAGCGAGTGACAGTGTCCAGGACACCTCTGGTAGGCTACGGCTCTTGTATCAAAGATTAATCCTATTAATCACTCAAAATTTTACCAAGAGCCTACATTTATACATAACAGACACTATACTCAACTTATCCGAGGCCAACGAAGACGGAGAAGCCATGAAAAGCTGAATAAATCCAAGATTTGCGAGAAAAACAGGAAAAAACACCGAGTTGTTAAGCTACGCAAAAAGGAATACAGATGGCGCCAGGATTGGCGCCAGGCACGCATACGAATCGGGGGATAGGGAAGCCTTGGGAGCGGCTCCTCTTTTTCTTTCCCGAATTCGTATCTCGTCAATCACCTCCTACGAGACGAAATCTCTGTTCAGGTCGTAGATTGCCATGTGACGTGTCTAGAATACGTCCTCTGATATGTCGCGATATCCCTTTCACGAGGGATACTCGCTCCAGGAGTTAGAATTCTGGTACCTTAAGGTAAATTCTCTGGGAATATCGCCGTAGTTGTAATATACCCTAGGAAGCTACCCTATAGGAACTTCCATCAGGACGACATGGCTTGAGCCCAAATATATATATATATATATATATATATATATATATATATATATATATATATATATATATGATGTGTGTGTGTGTGTGGGAAAGCCCTTGGTGGTTTTGTCGGGTAGTCTATGGAATGTATTGCAAGTGGCCAAACAGCAAAAAGATCACTATCTCAGGTGATACAACTGTATCAAGCATTACAAATGTATCTAGCAAACCACCCAGGGGAGAGGATGCAATGACAAAAATTAATCAAGAATTTTATTGCTAATTTTGACTACGAAGATATAGATAAAATTTAAACAACGGGAGTCAGCAACACATCAACCTCAATAAATGAATACTATTAACAAAAAGGATATACCAACCAGATTACTAGATTTCCTCTCCATTATTCAATCAAGTCTACCTATATAGTTATGATGGAATGATTGGTGAGTTTGACAATTATAAAAAAACTAGACCAAATAAAAAGAGTTAATTCTAGTCGTAGTATCTTCCCTGAAGTGTGTCTTAATTAATCATTTATAAATCATCATAGCTGTTTCTAATCATCGCATCTACAGGTTTTAGTAATTAAACAAGTGCCGTCGACTGGATATCATAAGACAACTACATTAGACTTTCAGAAATATACATGGGGAGGCTGAAACATTACTGAAGGACACAGAAACATACCGTTAGCATTTAAATGATTTATTTTTCAAATAACAATAGTATCATATATGTTCTGTATATATTAATGACTTAACCTTGTTAAGAATAACACTCCTATAAACATAAGTAAGAATCTCTATCTAATTCTTGACATTAATTAATGAATGAAATATCTCTTTTCTGACCAATTCTTCTTGTTTAAGGAGAAACGTAGAGTCGAGGAGGAGGATATGAGATTTCCCCGTTAGTGCTGTCTCCATATACATTTCCTCCATATATAATTCCTCCATCTATGATGCCTCCATCTATGATGCCTCCATCTATGATGCCTCCATATCCGGTGCCTCCACTTATTGAGGAACCTACTGAAACGTCATGACCACTACCAGAAGAAATACCTCCATAAGTAATTCCACCTTTTGATCCCCCTCCAATGACTGGGCTGACCCCTTGATGTTTAGCGTTTTTGAGAGCAGTCTGGAGATCAACGCCCCCGGGGAGAGTTGGGTTTTGGCCATCCCCATAATTTACGAAATAGACTTCAGGTTTGCTCTTGGGAGGTGGTGGGACAGTGATAACCTTCTGGCCACCTTCGGCAGTTCCCTTGTTCAGGACATACACAATGTTCTTCTGTTGAGGTGGGGGCACTACAATAGGATCCTGATCACCGGTCCTTTCTGGAAGACGCACAAACACGATATTGTGCTCAACCTTTGGCGGTGGGACAGGAGGTGGAGGTCCAGTGCGGTGATGCTGCTCAGGTACATTGTAAACGTAAACGTGGCGCATGACTTGAGGCGTGACGCATCTTCCGTCAACGTGGAGGACCTGTCCATGGCTACATGTGAAGGATTCTCCGTAAACTAGGTTATTTTGAATGTCAGTATTATCATTACTATATTCAATGATAGAGGGAGTATGTGCCTCCCCAGGAAAAGTGTCCAAAAATATAGTTGATCCACCATAACTCCCCGGAGGAGGTAATTCATAACGCTGATGCTGGCTGCATTCTGCCGCCACCAGCAGGGACAGGAAAATCTGAGGTCAAAAATGAAAGAATAACTAGCATTAAAAATCAGTCAAAGTATGTAGGAGTTTGTGAAATAGGAGCTAGTGGTTTCTCAACAAATGGAATGAATATGTTAATTACTTAGGAGAATTGATTATGCAGAATCACATTGCGTTAGAAATTAATCAAAGCAGTTCTTACAAACCTTGCGTGAAATAACCTGACTTAAAAAAAAAAAAGTATATTCGGTATACACTCGTCTCAGGTACCTGCTAGATTAAGCGTATTATCTAGATAAACATGCCAAAAAAAAAAAAAAAATACTAAATCATGTTAGTTAGTGCTTATTCGAAATAAAGTAGATTCTTAGCAGATGTATTTTTTTAAAAAGTATTTTTCTTGACTTTGAAGGTGTTAAGAGTGACTGAAATTAAAACAATTACATCCTATGAACAGTTTTTTCCTTATGCACATATTTTCTATGGGTTTTCTCCTTATGCACAGACCTTCCATCTGTAGAGTTCTCATTTAAATGAACAAGCAAATGGTTGGCTGGTTAGTTTAAGCTGTCTTTAGGATAGCACAGGCTCTTGCTCCAAGAGGAATAAAGTGCCTGTTGGAAGGAGCCTAGTTCTGTCTGGATTTTGGTATGTGGTTCACATGGCTCCCCTTTGCTAATTGCACGAAAAGGACTGAACAAATGTAAACAAAGAATAGGACGGATGAACTATTTCTCATTATATTCTACTTTAATATCTTAGTTTAATAGCCATTTTATTTACAGTTATAAAATACTTTAAGAATACAAAAATCTGCAGAAAGAAACTGATAGAAAATCAAAAAATACGATTGACTAGATAGACAGCCATATAAGGCAAGGGAAAATGAAAGTGTTCGATGATGGCGGCCACTTCATGTTGTGGGTTTCTCCCTGTCCCATTGTACAATATAATAAATTTCCTGTGGAAAATGAATCATTCGTTGATTGATTGATTGATTGATTAATTCAATCGTTGTTCCTTCATTCACTGAAAAAGGTGTGGGGGACACAAATCCACCGGTGCAAAATGATTAGTGACGGAAGTCTTGGTGCTGTTACCAAGTCTCCCTATCTAGCGTTGTCTTCTTTCCTGAGAACAATCTATTGTGATCAGAAGCACGTAAAAACGTATGTGCGTATGTACGCGGTTATTCACAAATGAACTCCTTTGAACGTGAACTATGTAGATATATATTCAGTGTAACCCAACTTATTACTCAGTATAACTCTGCATAACTGTAAACACTGTAAATATTTTTTTTTATATGTTGATGTAATTTTTGTTTGATCTTAGGTTAGGTCTTCATTTAGAGTTCATTAGAGGTAATGAAAAGTTAAAGATCATGATGGAAAATCGTTAGTTAATTTAGGATCTTTACCCCCTATTTGATTTACCGAAGTAAAAAATGAAAAATGAAATGTGATTTATGTCATTGCAATTTGCACGATGTAGCACGATACATAGTTGAAAGAGATGTACCATTAATGAGGTACGCAGAATAAAATATTATTTACGTCTTTTTCACGCACAGCATACGCGTAAGTTACGCACTGTCTACGCAATGTGCTGACAAACATTGGGGCAAAAGTAAGTATTGAGATATTTGTTGAATCATTTATCGATTCGCTTTGGCACTCAACATCGGCAGTATTCGCACTGAGCTTCCATTGTGGTCACGCTTGGTTCGCACAACTACATGGCATGAACATTGATGAGTATTTATAAAGGCTAAATTTTTTAACATTTCAAAATCTTCTCAAAGGCCTCAGACCCCCTTCCCCTTACCCCACACGCCGCACGAAGACTTTAATCCCAACAGGGTTGTGGTGGCCGATGTGGTAACGTCTCTGACTGGTGAACGCCAGATTGAGTTTCGAGTCCCACTCAAAATCGTTAGTTTCTTTGGTTTCTGCTACCTCACCATCCTTTTGAGCTAAGGATGGGGGATTTTGGGAAGCCTATAGGTCTATGTGCTGTATCATTAGCAGCTATTGCCTGACCTTCCTTGGTCCTAGCTTGGGTGGAGAGGAGGCTTGGGCGCTGATCATATGTATATATGGTCAGTCTCTAGGGCATTGTCTTGCTCGATAGGGCAATGTCACAGTCCATTGCCCCTGCCATTCATGAGCGGAAGTTAAACCATTAAATACATTGCGGGGGATTGCATGTATGAAACTCGTGTCCCAAGGCGCCTTTACTTTTCACAGGGTCTTGAATGTATGAATACATTCAGTCTAGCAATATCCCGCTGACACACGATTCTATCTTATTTCTCGTCCTTTTGCTTCTTTTTAAAGTGTTTATAGTTCATATTTGAAAGATCTATTTCAATTATGTTACTGTTCTTATAATATTTTATTTTCATTGCTCATTACTTTTATTATAGTTTTGTTTATTTCCTTATTTTCTTTCCTCATTGGGCTATGTTACCTGCTGGGGCCCTTTGGGCTTATAGCATCCTGCCTTTCTAGCTAGGCTTGTAGCTGAGCATATAATAATAATAATAATAATAATAATAATAATAATAATAATAATAATAATAATGAATACACTAAAATATATAATTTTCCGTGTATTTATGATAAATAAAATAGCCTGAAATGTTTGAAAAATTAAATTTATTGAGCTTTCAAAGGGACCATCTCCTTTCCTCTTCAGAAAACAGACCATTTGTCTTCTGAAGACGAAGGTAGATGGTCTCTTCGAAAGCTTAATAAACTTAATTTTTTCACACATTGTGGGTTATTTAAATGATGAAAATAATAGATATAGTAACAGTCCAATATGCATCCGGATTATATTCTGCCTAAACACAGGGATCAAAGACCCGAGTGTAGTCCAAGTCCCTTGAGTTGAGGAGTTTCGAGGTCCTGTCTTCATCCTGTGAGGAAGATTCGAAATAGCCTCTCCAGTCACTAAAGGATTTGCTTCAAGACCAAGAGTCGCGTTATGTGCTGTCTTTTGAAAGACTGAGGGACTAAAACGGACAGGACGCACAGAAACAAGACACAAGGCACTCACCGTCGTAGTAAGCTTCATGGTGAAGAGGAAGACACAATGAATGATAATGATGTGACAGCATCTACCTTTATATATTGGTGTAGAATTTCCTTTCACTTCTATCCTACTTATGAAGTGTCCTTTTTTCCTATTTCCTCCCACACTGAGGAATACCTCTTCTCTTTCTTCTCTCTCTTATGTGGTTCCGTTCATTATTGTTCTGGAGCTTGTTTTTATTATTGTTATAGTTATGGTTACTATTATTATTGCTCTTATAGTAATTTTCATTGTTATCATTATTATTCAGATCGTTATTATAACAACGCTCTCATGAATACTTGTGTTTAGAAAACATGACAATTACACCAATTTCATATAGAAGTTAAACAGCAAAATAAAAAGAGCCAAGATGAAAAAGAGGAAGGTTGAGACAGAAAATGGTTGATTGCTAACAAACTGAGCATCCTCCACAAGCCTAGTAAGACTCACTGTAAGCGGCAACCCTCTTATGGTTACACTGTTGAAAAATTGCCGTAAGAAAACGGTAAAAATCTTGGATAAATCCTGCCAGGTATTTGCCGTTTTAAAAATGGATATGTTGATGTGAAGGAGTGATATTACGGTCACTAACCCGTAAAGGATAATAAAAAAAATAGGGTAAAAATTACTGTTTTCTGTATATTACTGAAATAGGGCCGAGAACAGTATATTTTCACGAAGAATTTACGATTAAAATTACGATTCTTTATAACAGCGTAGGTCATTCATTTAGAGAAATGCCAGCCTTATGCCAGCTCGGTATCTTTTCCCGTAAGGGTGGTAAGGTGTCAAATGGTATGAAATATCAGTTGTTAAAACACTTGACCCTTTAAGTGTTTTTCTAATAAAAGAGGACCATTGATAAAGTTGAGTTTCCCCGAGGAATGATCAACAATCGTCTGGAAATCGTTCGATGTCTCTCACTTCCGACATTTTTTGAAATTTCAGTTGATAAAACACTTGACCCCACCCTTTGTGTCTTTCTGAAAAAAGAGGACTTCTGATTTAAGCTGAGTATCCTTGAGAAATGATTAATAATGAATATCCTGGGTTGGTACCGGAGGTGCCTGGGCGGGCGGCCCTCCGGACTAGCGGTCGGCGAGAGTTGGGGCGGAGGCCGAGGACTTAGCGTGGTGTGGCCCGGTGTAAAGGATTCAAGTTACCCCCCGTTTCAAATTACCCCCCGGTAACTTGAAACCGGTTTCAGATTACCGGGGAGGTAGTTTGAAACCGGTTTCAAGTTACCCCCTCTGTTTTCAAGGTACCCCCTCATCAGAATGATAAATAATTCATGTGACATCGTAAATATGTATCCTGCATTTATTGTTGGCTTCGCAGCAGTAGGAAAAGTAGTTTAATCTGGTATTTAAGACCAACAATTGTGTATTAGTGAATTATATGACACGTTAAAAGTCACAGACGGTAATTCAAGGTTTTGTGATAAAGGCGAGGTAAAATTTTATTTTGTTTCTGTTCGTGTGATTGTTGATATTTTCGTATTTAAGACCTAAAGTGTCATATAATTCCCTAATTCACAATATTTGAAGTTACAGACTTTCATTTAAGGTTTAGTGATCACGGCGAGGTAAAACTTTATTTTATTTCAGTGTGCGCGTGATTGTCGAGATTTTATTTTATTTTTTATTTTTAATTAACTGGCCTTATCTTTCAATTAAACACAAACTATGACGCATCTAACTTTATACAAAACAATTATTAAGTAAAAAAAGATAGATATTACCCGTCAAAATATTTGAAATCAAAACCATCATAATGAACCCTGTTTTAGCATTACATGGAAAAAAATATTTACTAAATTAAATATTAAGAAAAAAAATGGGAAAATGGTAATGAAATTGTTAAATTTGGAATTGACCAAACAATTTAACGTGTCACAGATGCAGCCAACTTATAAAAAACGACTTTGTTTCAGATTTGCAAGGTAAATTGGGTCAAGTGTATTAAGCATACTGATAACATTATAAAGGAAGACATGAAAATGGTCTGAATGAACTAATTTATTGAATCTTTTGTGATAGCACTAACTTCATCTGACGAAGTCACCATAACCACGTTTGCTAATATAACCTTTGTTGTAAAGAAATTAATTTTGTCGATTGATTAAATAAATTCTAAAACTATACAATCACCTACGTAAATATACCATATTAAACATAGTTAATTAAATCCTTTGTAAAGAATCCTGTCTTTTAATACTCAATCAGAATTGAGAAATGAATTCATTTGATATCAAAATTAAGATTATTTCTGTTAGTATGATAGTCGTTTTATAACAATTTTGCTATTTGTTATATTTATGAGTTTCAACTTGTCACCACGTGGTTGCAAACAAAAAGAACGAAGGAAACAATTTAGGGAGAGTATCAAATTAAAGGATTATATTCTTAGACCGTTCAAATCCGGGTGAATGACTTATTAGTAGACCCTTTTCTCCTATTCTTGGCTCGCCCATAGATTAAAGCGGCTAAGCCAGGTGTGCTTTGAAAATGACCCAAGAGAACTGGCAATGCCGCTATTGGGCTCCGAGTTTGCTCTTAAAATGGTTTGACCATACCCATAGTTGCAATATAACAATAGAACTCCTTGTGTCCATATATCTCTTTGTTTATTCATTTATTCTGTCACTGATAATGCATAGTAACTTCGTAGTATTTGGATGCTATGCACGTAAAAAATAAAAGCTCAAATATAAATTACCAACATGCATGTCGTCGTGCAGACAGAATTAACGTTGTGTAAGCTACTGTTAGCTCGATTCATTTTAAACCAGAGGACATTAAAGATGGTATGAAGTCTCGATTACTAGGTATTGCTTTTTTGTCATTTGATGAAATGAGTAATAAGAAAGAATGGAGCTATGACAAAGGGGCAGAAGTGTTATATAAACCGCATGGAAATGTACAGGTGACCATGTGGCGAGGTCTTTTTTTTCTTTATGATACATTTCAGATAAAATTCTTAAACATTTTATGACACCGTTTTTCAATAATTTTCCATTTCGAGATCAACAACAGAGAAAAAAAATCCATACACGAATCCATCACTTACTATTCTGGAAGATGGTTTAAATAGGATTTGATTTAGCCCATGATAACACACAGCTGCCTGCCTTTAGGCTAAAATCAGTAACAACAGTTGTGAGATTAACACAAGCTGTGTTCAATGTCATCCATAGAGGGCTATAAAGTGTAACGACTTTCCCGTAGTCCAGGTGTTTTTGTATACAAACAACCAATGTGAGTACAGTAGAAGCAAACAGCATGTACTGTACCATGTTTTATTAAAACTGTTATAATTGCTTACAATCTTGCTTTATTAAAAGTGTCAATTATTTACAGATATCATGAATGATATAGTATTTACAACATACATACAAATACATATATATATATATGTATATATATATATATATATATATATATATATATATATATATATATATACACACACACACATATATATATATATATATATATATATATATATATATACTGTATATATATACAGTATATATATACATATATATATATATAGATATATGTATATGTATGTATACATATATACTTATGATCAATATGTTGATTATACCTTATATAATATTTGCTTGCAATATAATTATGAAATATTTCAAATAATGGAAAAAATAACCGTCAAAATCAAATTTCACCTCTTCTTCCTGTCTCGGTCAAATATGCGCCCATGACTGATAATGGAATATCCGACATGTATTAGCTAAGATATAAACATAAGACGGATAAAGGCTGGATATTAATAAACGATACCAATAGATGAAACAGTACATGTATATACATACAACCTAATGATTGTGTTGACCCTGATCAAAAGCAATTTATCAATATTCATAAATGATGAGATCCTGCGCAAAAACGAGGGGGGTAATTTGAAACCAGGGGGGTAGCATAAAACCGGTTTCAAATTACCCCCGGGGGTAGCTTGAAACCGGTATCAAGTTACCCCCCGGTAGTTTGAATCCGGTTTCAAATTACCGGGGGGTAAGATTTGGAGGGGGTAATTTCAAACCGGTACACCTGGGCACGGGGCACGGGGCTCTCATTTCCGACATTTATTGTCATTTATGCATTCGTAAAGTAATTTTACATTTCCTCGCTTCATGGTGGAGAGGAAGACGTGATGTATGACAACAGTGCCACAGGATCTGTATTTATACATGATTGTAAAACCTCCTTTCACTTATACCCTAGTTTTGGAGTGTCATTTTTTTCCGGAAGAGCAGCCCTCAAAGTAAAGTAAGTAAGTGAATGTGTTACCGCCTTACAAGTTGGTAAATTTTTTCCTGTTTTCTCTTTAAAGACTTTCAAATTTTTTGTTTGATTTTTATCCAACTTTATCCTAGGTCTATATAAACTTTTATTAGATTTATTAGATTTTCAAGTCATATAATTTATTCCCTTCAAAAATTTTTCTTATTCATCAAATTTCACATCTAACCTGAAGATTTCAAAACGTCGTTCTTGATATCATCAATATTTTCCTTTTCAATCCTCATATTTTATTTATGTACTGGAATGGTTAGGTAAGAATGGTTTAAAGCATTTAATTTTATAAGAATATCATGAATATTGCAGAAAATCACTACAGTCTGGTTAGTAGGAAAAGGCACTAACGAAGAATGAAAGTCAGTAGACTGAAAAGATATCAAAGAACTTTAGAATCTCTTGCAAGTGACATCGTATTTTCGAAATAGATATCACTTTACACATTCATCACAAATAAGTATTTACATGGTCGGTGTATTCATATTCTATTAAATTCATGATTAATGTGTGCTCACCTGTAAATGCCTTGTCTTCCATTCATCCTCGCGAAGGGGTGTCTTCTATCTCGCTTACATGTATAACATTCTACCAAGTAAGATCATTTGAGTATGTTAATCAGATTACAGCCTTTTCCATCAAAATCTGTAATCATGAATATCTTAATATATCAATATTCATTATAGCTTGTTTATGTATGTATGTGTGTGTACTCGTGTGTGTGCCTCTGTGTAATTATCTGGTTGGTAAAAATTGAATTAGATTCAAACAATTACACAAATCAACGGCTAAGTAACCAAGTGAGAATTTGTAAAAATGATAATACTATTGTTAGCCTCAATATCATTTCATAAAACAGCCATTACATTTTTTTTTCCCGATACATATGTAAAATATGCAATGCGTTCTGATGTAATAATGTATTTTGAATTTTAATATTATTCAAGTTGAAAGAAGTACAGACGAAGAATACGACGTTGATAAGGAGTATCTATCTATCTATCTATCTATCTATATATATATATATATATATATATATATATATATATATATATACATATGTATATATATATATATATATATATATATATATATATATATATATATATATATACATACACACACACATATATATATATATATATATATATATGCATACATAAATATATATATATATATATATATATATATATATATATATATATATGTATATATATATATATACATATGTACATATATATAAATATATATATATACATATATATATGTATATATATATATATATATATATATATGTATATATATATGCATATATAAATATAAATATATATATATATATATATTTATATATATATATATATATATATATATATATATATATATACATATATATATGTATGTATGTATATATATAAATATATATATACATACATATATATATATATATATATATATATATATATTAATGCATCTGTTTTTTTTTCTATTCTGAGACAGATATTTGTTACTACATGAAAAAGCGTTTTCTTCCTGGAAAGGTCTGCCTGAAATCACTACTTTCATTAATCAAGAAAAATATGGCATTTTTGTTTTTTATGCCATTTTGAAGCAGAATATACAAAATTACCGTATAAAGGGATTAAACTAATAATCTTCCTATTTGTATGGATAAGATTATGCAATAAATTCGAGAAGCGATGATTTCAAAAAGAAAAAAATATATATAGAACAAACGTACGAAGAGTTTTATGACCACATTACTACATGCTCCTAAAAAAGATAATGTTCATTCGAGATTATCATCATTATCAATATATCAATTTATTAATACACTATTAACGGGCATCAAAAATATGTAGTTATATACGTTATATATTTAAAAAACACAGAAGCTTTCACAATTTTTTTTTTCAATAACCTATATTGTTAGAAACCATGGTGTTTTTAGATTATTATTATTATTATTATTATTATCATTATTATTATTATTATTATTATTATTATTATTATTATTATTCATAATGAGTAAACAATCAAATGAGCTAATAGTTATTCCATGATACCAAGGCTAATAAGGCAGAAAACGCGGAAAATTATATATCTCGTAATTTTGTAATTAGTCTTTAACTAAAGACTTTTTGTATGTCGTTTTACTATAGTTTGACAGCTGTTTTTCCGGTTCTATACAGCAGGGGAACTCTACTCCCTAGGGGACCTCCATAGTCGTTTTATCTTGTTCGTTCAGAGTATTCATCATTTCATATCACGTATTGCTCATTCTGTTAAATCGTCACTGTCAAAGGACTCACAGAATAAGGAAGTCTTTAGTTTCCGCTTGAAAGCCTTAATGTCTTCAATCATTGAGATGTCTAGTAGGAGCTTATTGTACGAGGATAATCTCGGGGCTGCATATTTAAAGGCTCTAGAGCCTACAGTAGACATACTGTACATCTACTAACGTTTCCAGAGGCCGTGTAATAGTGTTTTTTTTTTTTTTTTTAAATAACTCCTAAAATAACTGATGGATTTCCATGATATCAAAGCAGGGAGCGCTTCATACAATGGCCTAATTCTGGGAAATACTGTGCATTGCCAATTACGCTTCATTAACTTTTTTACTTAAGAAAATGAGGCTAAAGCCAGTCTTAGCCACCCACACATTCGCAAAAGTGATGACGTCCCTCAGTGACGTTTTTATAACGTTTCATCCCCTGTACCTCCCATCCCCCGAATTGTTAAACGCCTGTTTAACTCCATAGATAATTGTCATATGACCTACCCCAAGCAATACGAAATTCTTTGTCAGTAAAAGTTCAGCATACCTGGTAATGTGATTCGTGACTTTAGACTTTACCTAAACACAAGACCAACGTTTTATATCTTACCCACTCACTTAAATTGAAAATCAAGAATGAGACTTATGACAGGAGACGGAAGAAGCCATGCTAACCCTACACTTCGCACTTCAAGCAAGTGTTGGTAAAGCAATAGAAATATAGTTTTCTTTAGGTTAAGCCGTAGGACTCATTCTTCCATAGAACACAGGTTATTCGATACATCAATTGCCAGGAAGAAAATGACAGAGAGCATTGTTTGATATAATTTATCATATCAATTTCACCAGAGAGAGTAGCTTAAATTCCTTAGAAGGTAGACTTCTAAAGCTGTTTCATATAAGGGCATTGACATCAGCTATTTGATAAATTTTGAAATCCTATATATATATATATATATATATATATATATATATATATATATATATATATATATATATATATATATATATACATATATATATATATATACATATATATGGCTAGCAGTATATTGCAATATATCATGTACTTATCAAAGTCATACTTTTCTTACCGATTTATACTAATTTTCAGGCGGTTTCTTTCTTTTTCTCTGTTGTAAATGGTGAAGAGTATCAGCGCAATTGTGGTTTTGCAATGGCGAGGACAAAGCAACATATTTGCCATGACTAAAGTCGAATCTATATGAAATAGTTGAGAGCTACTACTACAACTGCTGCCGATGATTAATTTGGATGTACTAAAAGGGCTCTGAGGTAGGAGTCGAAGTCAGTGAAATTATTTCTGAATCCTGCTCCAGTCTTGACCCAATAACATCATTCCAAATATACAACTCTCTCAAGGAAAAAAAAATGTTTTCTATTTCTACTAATGTTTTTAATTTATTTTTTTTATTTTATTTTAGTTTTTAGTCGCAAATCTAAAATTTGTAGGAGTCCGAGTAGAATATCTCTCAGTGCGATTCCACCACCCTGTTTTAAACCTCTTCTATTATGTTCGATAATTTGTGTTAACCATCTAATCTTTATCTACCACCATAAAACATTTTATTGCTCTTCCGGCTCATTTTATATGTGCAGTACACAGTCTTTCCTAACAGAGATTTACTCGGTAGCCTAATAACAATGGGAATGAAGGAAAGAAGGCAAGAAGGAAGGGGGGGGGGAGTACTAGGATAGCCATAGGTGTAAACACCGAAGGAGGGTTGGGGGAACCTCTGCGTCACAGTTACGTGATTAAGTACCACTTCTTCGAAACGCTCTGAAAGAAGGGAAGAAGTTCCTCTTTTTTTCTAAGAGTAAACGAGTTGATTAAGCACATCTGTCAATTCATTGTACCACCAAAAATTAGGCCAAAGTTGGAAACATTCATTGCTATAGTTTCATGGAAATTCATAAGCCGGTTTGTTAGATATTTGGGAAAAACACTATTACACGGCCTCTGGAAACGATAGTAACGTTTCCAGAGGCCGTGTAATAGTGTTTTTTTAAAATAAATCCTAAAATAACTGATGGATTTCCATGATATCAAAGCAGGGAGCGCTTCATACAATGGCCTAATTTTGGGAAATACTGTGCATTGCCAATTACGTTTCATTAACTTTTTTACTTAAGAAAATGAGGCTAAAGGCAGTCTTAGCCACCCACACATTCGCAAAAGTGATGACGTCCCTCAGTGACGTTGTTATAACCAAGGTCTATAGATTAAGGAGGTCTTCTCAACCCCGACCAAAAATATGAGTCTTCTGCGCAGGTACAGACTGTGACGTAGGCAGTACCTATAGGTGCGGCCAAGGTCATAGACTAGATTCACCCAAGCATACCAAAGGTCGATCACCCCTTGACCGGGCAGTTGTTTACAAGCAAACATGGTGTACACTTCCGCCTTGCGTATCAAAGCTATTTTATATATAACAAAATGCCCAGTAATTGTCCAGTTTTCGGATGCTTCTCATATAGAGGAAAAAGTAAGGATCTCACTTTTCAAAAATTCCCTAAGGACATAATCACAAGGAAAACGTGGATTCAGCTGTGCAAACGAGAAGATCTTATTAATGGGGAAAACGCTCAGATATGTAGTAAACACTTTGAAGCTGGTGCATTTGAAAGGAATTTGATGTATGAATTGCTGAATCAACCAGTGCCTCGATCTCTCATCAGAATAAAGAAAGGATCTGTACCAACGATGCATTTACCTACAACTGGACATTCACATGCATCACAAGGTAAGAAACCAGTATCGTGTATTGTTGGTTAAACATTAAGATATAAATGACGCTGTAATCAACTTACATAGATTATAATTATTGTATATCCACTTTATTATTCACCAGTAATCTGGAAATCGCGGAATGAGTTGTTTTCCTCATATATAGTTAAAAAAAAAATTCTTTTATTCCATTTCGCTGTGAAAAAGTACCATTCATAAATTTTAGTTCAGATTTTTGCATATTCAATAATGTCAGAAAATTCTAATCGCATTGTTCTCTATACAAGTCCATCTTTTTAATAATTCAATTTTGATTTTAATCAGATACGTCCAGGATGGTAAGAGCCGAAAAAAGAGGACAAAAACGACTTGTAGATGAAATCCTTAGTCAAGAGCAAGACGAAACAGGGAAGATTTTTGTACAAAAAGTCAAATCGGTGCCCACGATTGAAGATTTGCAACGTGTAATTGAGCAACTGGAGAAGGAGAGAGATGATATCAAACGGAAGTGGGAAGAATATGAGGTAAAGTGGAAATGTGAAAAAGAGCAGTGGGAAGTTAAAGAAAGCTATTTTGCTACTGAAAGGGCTAAATGGGAAAATGAAAAAGCTAAATGGTTGGATAATAAGGTCAAGTGGGAAAAAGAAAAGGAAAACTGGAAAAAAAGAAAAAACAGCGATGTACGTTAAGTTCAATGAGATGTATGCATCAGCAACTGCTGTAGTAAAAGCTAATTTAAAGAAATACTTTTCACCCAAACAAGTAGCATGTCTTGTCACTGGAAGTAATATTAATACTTGGGAAGACGATGATATCAGCAAAGCCTTAACGTTACTCAGTTTGAGTCCAAAAGCTTATAAGTTTTTAAGAAAAGAGTGGAAATTACCTTTTCCTTCTTTACCAGCGAGTGTTGGTAAAGCAATTGAAATATAGATTTCTTTAGGTTAAGCCATAAGACTCATTCTTCCATACAACACAGGTTAACTCGATACATCAATTGCCAGGAAGAAAATAACAGAGAGCATTGTTTGATATAATTCATCATATCAATTTCACCAGAGAGAGTAGCTTGAATTCCTTAGAAGGTAGACTTCTAAAGCTGTTTCATATAAGGGCATTGACATCAGCTATTTGATAAATTTTGAAATCCTATATATATATATATATATATATATATATATATATATATATATATATATATATACATATATATGGCTAGCAGTATATTGCAATATATCATGTACTTATCAAAGTCATACTTTTCTTACCGATTTATACTAATTTTCAGGCGGTTTCTTTCTTTTTCTCTGTTGTAAATGGTGAAGAGTATCAGCGCAATTGTGGTTTTGCAATGGCGAGGACAAAGCAACATATTTGCCATGACTAAAGTCGAATCTATATGAGTCCGAGTAGAATATCTCTCAGTGTGATTCCACACCCCTGTTTTAAACCTCTTCTATTATGTTCGATAATTTGTGTTAACCATCTAATCATTATCTACCACCATAAAACATTTTATTGCTTTTCTGGCTCATTTTATAAGTGCAGTACACAGTCTTTCCTAACAGAGATTTACTCGGTAGCCTAATAACAATGGGAATGAAGGAAAGAAGGCAAGAAGGAAGGGGGTGGGGGAGTGGGGGAGTACTAGGATAGCCATAGGTGTAAACACCGAAGGAGGGTTGGGGGAACCTCTGCGTCACAGTTACGTGATTAAGTACCACTTCGAAACGCTCTGAAGGAAGGGAAGAAGTTCCTCTTTTTTTCTAAGAGTAAACAGGTTAATTAAGCACATCTGTCAATTCATTGTACCACCAAAAATTAGGCCAAAGTTTGAAACATTCGTTGCTATAGTTTCATGGAAATTCATAAGCCGGTTTGTTAGATATTTGGGAAAAACACTATTACACGGCCTCTGGAAACGATAGTAGGTTCTAATATTTTGAAACTATCTGTAGCTATTCTCGTGTCAAGACGGTTTTTGGCTGCGCAATATGTAGAAATTCTCTTAGATAACTTGATGGGATATTGTACATATTTCAAATTCAATTCTCGTTTTAATAGGCAGCCAGTGTAAATCAATTAGTGTAAGGCATATGAGAAGGTAACAACAAAGCCGCTTGCAGTATTTTCCCTTGCATGTACTACACATTCGTTGATGTCACACTTCTTATTTACATCTATGAATATCTTGTTCACTTGTCTTTCGTAGTATGCAGGTGTCATTTTCATTTCCTCGCGAATTGTGGCTCATTTTCTTATATTTGTTTCATTATCTTATAATAAATCTCTTGCAATATATCTTTTTTATACATTTGATTACTTTGTTTATTTCTAAGATTGTTTATTTTTTGCATATTCCCTAGTTTGGTGAATTTTTATGAGAACACACACAGACACACACACACACACACACACACACACACATATATATATATATATATATATATATATATATATATATATATATATATATATATGTATGTGTGTGTGTGTGTGTGTGTGTGTGTGGGAAAGCCCTAGGTGGTTTTGTCGGGTAGTCTATGGAATGTATTGCAAGTGGTCAAACAGCAAGAAGATCACTATCTCAGGTGATACAACTGTATCTAGCATTGCAAATGTATCTAGCAAACCACCCAGGGGAGAGGATGCAATGACAAAAATTAATCAAGAATTTTACTGCTAATTTTGACTACGGAGATATGGATAAAATTTAAGCAACGGGAGTCAGCAACACATCAACCTCAATAAATTGATACTATTAACAGAAAGGATATACCAACCAGATTACTAGATTTTTTTCTCCATTATTCAATAAAATCTACTTATATAGTTATGATGGAATGATTGGTGAGTTTGACAATTATGAAAAAACTAGACCAAATAAAGAGAGTTAATTCTAGTCGTAGTATCTTCCCTGAAGTGTTTCTTAATTAATCATTTATAAATCATCATAGCTGTTTCTAATCATCGCATCTACAGGTTTTAGTAATTAAACAAGTACCGTCGACTGGATATCATAAGACAACAACATTAGACTCTCAGAAATATACATGGGGAGGCCGAAAAATTACTGAAGGACACAGAAACATACCGTTAGCATTTAGACGATTTATTTTTCAAATAACAATAATAACATCATATATGTTCTGTATATATAAATGACTTAACCTTGTTAAGAATAACGCTTATAACCATAAGTAAAAATCTCTATCTAATTCTTGACATTGATTAATGAATGAAATATCTCTTTTCTGACCAATCCTTCTTGTTTAAGGAGAAACGTAGAGTCCAGGAGGAGGATATGAGATTTCCCCGTTAGTGCTGTCTCCATATATATTTCCTCCATCTATAATTCCTCCATCTATGATGCCTCCATCTATGATGCCTCCATATCCGGTGCCTCCACTTATTGAGGAACCTACTGAAACGTCATGACCACTACCAGAAGAAATACCTCCATAAGTAATTCCACCTTTTGATCCCCCTCCAATGACTGGGCTGACCCCTTGATGTTTAGCGTTTTTGAGAGCAGTCTGGAGATCAACGCCCCCGGGGAGAGTTGGGTTTTGGCCATCCCCATAATTTACGAAATAGACTTCAGGCTTGCTCTTGGGAGGTGGTGGGACAGTGATAACCTTCTGGCCATCTTCGGCAGTTCCCTTGTTCAGGACATACACAATGTTCTTCTGTTGAGGTGGGGGCACTACAATAGGATCCTGATCACCGGTCCTTTCTGGAAGACGCACAAACACGATATTGTGCTCAACCTTTGGCGGGGGGACAGGAGGTGGAGGTCCAGTGCGGCGATGCTGCTCAGGTACATTGTAAACGTAAACGTGGCGCATGACTTGAGGCGTGACGCATCTTCCGTCAACGTGGAGGACCTGTCCATGGCTACATGTGAAGGATTCTCTG
>NC_090763.1:5293954-5296454 GCF_036898095.1 Palaemon carinicauda
TAATAATAATAATAATAATAATAATAATAATAATAATAATAATAATAATAATGAATACACTAAAATATATAATTTTCCGTGTATTTACGATAAATAAAATAGCCTGCAATGTTTGAAAAATTAAATTTATTGAGCTTTCTAAGGGATCATCTTTCCTCTCCAGAAAACAGACCATTTGTCTTCTGAAGACGAAGGTAGATGGTCTCTTCGAAAGCTTAATAAACTTAATTTTTTCACACATTGTGGGTTATTTAAATGATGAAAATAATAGATATATTAACAGTCCGATATCCAGTCGGATTATATTCTCCCTAAACACAGGGATCAAAGACCCGAGTCTAGTCCAAGTCCCTTGAGTTGAGGAGTTTCGAGGTCCTGTCTTCATCCTGTGAGGAAGATTCGAAATAGCCTCTCCAGTCACTAAAGGATTTGCTCTAAGACCAAGAGTCGCGTTATGTGCTGTCTTTTGAAAGACTGAGGGACTAAAACGGACAGGACGCACAGAAACAAGACACAAGGCACTCACCGTCGTAGTAAGCTTCATGGTGAAGAGGAAGACACAATGAATGATAATGATGTGACAGCATCTACCTTTATATATTGGTGTAGAATTTCCTTTCACTTCTATCCTACTTATGAAGTGTCCTTTTTTCCTATTTCCTCCCACACTGAGGAATACCTCTTCTCTTTCTTCTCTCTCTTATGTGGTTCCGTTCATTATTGTTCTGGAGCTTGATTTTATTATTGTTATAGTTATGGTTACTATTATTATTGCTCTTATAGTAAATTTCATTGTTATCATTACTATTCAGATCGTTATTATAATAACGCTCTCATGAATACTTGTGTTTAGAAAACATGACAATTACACCAATTTCATATAGAAGTTAAACAGCAAAATAAGAAGAGCCATGATGAAAAAGAGGAAGGTTGAGACAGAAAATGGTTGATTGCTAACAAACTGAACATCCTCCACAAGCCTAGTAAGACTCACTGTAAGCGGCAACCCTCTTATGGTTACACTGTTGAAAAATTGCCGTAAGAAAACGGTAAAAATCCTGGAATAAATGTTGCCAGGCATTTACCGTTTTAAAAACGGATATGTTGATGTAAATGAGTGATATTACGGTCACTAACCCGTAAAAGATAATAACAAAGTTGGGTAGATATCACGAATTTCTGTATTTTACTAAAATACGGCCGAGAACAGTATATTTTCCCGAAGAATTTACAATTAAAATTACGAATCTTTATAACAGCGTAGGTCATTCATTTAGAGAAATGCCAGCCTTATGCCAGCTCGGTATCTTTTCCCGTAAGGGTGGTAATGTGTCAAAGGGTATGAAATTTCAGTTATCAAAACACTAGACCCTTTAAGTGTTTTTCTAATAAAAGAGGACCACTGATAAAGTTGAGTTTCCCGAGGAATGATCAACAATCGTCTGGAAATCGTTCGATGTCTCTCACTTCCGAAATTTTTTGAAATTTCAGTTGTTAAAACACTTGACCCCACCCTTTGTGTCTTTCTGAAAAAAAAAGAGGACTACTGTTATAAGCTGAGTTTCCTTGAGAAATGATTAATAATAAATATCCCGGGTTGGTACCGGTCTAGCGGTCGGCGAGAGTTGGGGCAGAGGCCGAGGACTAAGCGTGGTGTGGCCCGGGGCACAGGACTCTCACTTCCGACATTTATTGTCATTTATGCATTCGTAAAGTAATTTTACATTTCCTCGCAATAGGCGATAACGTGGCTAGAAGGAGCCGCTATTACAGGTCGTAAGGGAAGGTGAAATTACTTCTACCCATTTTATGTCGAATGTGTTGCAAGGTTATCATATTTCGCATGTAAGGCGACTGGCCTTACGACCTTCTTTACAAATTCGTCTATTATTTCTGTTTTCATCTTTTATCTAAAACGCTCACAATTTTCCTTTGTTTATTTATGAAGCTTTATTTAAGACCTCCAAAAAACGTATTGGTGATTTATCAGATTTTCTAGTCATATTATTTATCGCCTTCAATATTTTTTCTTATTCGTGAAATTTCACATTTAATTTTCAGATTTCGTAACGCAGTTATAGATATCATCATTATTTTCGTATTCAATCATAGTACTCTGTTTACGTGTATTTTCCTTTAACAACATAGATGGTTTTGTTACGTCTAAATTCGGCAATAAGCCTTGGGTTGTTATAACAAGAAAACACCAAACCTCTAAAACATATGTCTATTAGGTATCTTAGAAAAAAGTCTTTTATAAATTTCCATCATAATATTCACTGAGTTACAAATGCACAATTCTATCGGACGCGCGAACACATCTGGAATCCGTATATTTTTGTCACAGAATTATTATTATTATTATTATTATTATTATTATTATTATTATTATTATTAATAATTGCTAAGCTACAACCCTAGTCGGAAAAGCACAATGCTATAAGCCCAGGGGCTCCAACAGGGAAAATATCCCAGATAGGAAAGGAAACAAGGAAAAATT
>NC_090763.1:5298954-5333954 GCF_036898095.1 Palaemon carinicauda
TATATATATATATATATGTATATATATATATATATATATATAAATATATATATATATATATATATTAATGCATCTGTTTTTCTCTATTATGAGACAGATATTTGTTATTCCATGAAAAAGCGTTTTCTTCCTGGAAAGGTCTGACTGAAATCACTACTTTCTTTAATCAAGAAAAATATGGCATTTTTGTTTTTTATGCCATTTTGAAGCAGAATATACAAAGTTACCGTATAAAGGGATTAAACTAATAATCTTCCTATTTGTATGGATAAGATTATGCAATAAAGTCGAGAAGCGATGATTTAAAAAAGAAAAAAATATATATAGAATAAACGTACGAAGATTTTATGACCGCATTACTATATGTTTCTAAAAAAGATAATGTTCATTCGAGATTATCATCATTATCAATATATCAATTTATTATTACATTATTAACGGGCATTAAAAATCTGTAGTTATATACGTTATATATTTAAAAAACACAGAAGCTTTCACAATTTTTTTTTTCAATAACCTATACTGTTAGAAACCATGGTGTTTTTAAATTATTATTATTATTATTATTATTATTATTATAATTGTTATTATTATTATTATTATTATTATTCATAATGAGTAAACAATCAAATGAGCTAATAGTTATTCCATGATACCAAGGCTAATAAGGCAGAAAACGCGGAAAATTATATATCTCGTAATTTTGTAATTAGTCTTTAACCTAAGACTTTTTGTATGTCGTTTTACTATAGTTTGACAGCTGTTTTTCCGGTTCTATACAGCAGGGGAACTCTACTCCCTAGGGGACCTCCATAGTCGTTTTATCTTGTTCGTTCAGAGTATTCATCATTTCATATCACGTATTGCTCATTTACTGTTAAATCGTCACTGTCAAAGAACTCACAGAATAAGAAAGTCTTTAGTTTCCGCTTGAAAGCCTTAATGTCTTCAATCATTGAGATGTCTGGTAGGAGCTTATTGTACGAGGATAATCTCGGGGCTGCATATTTAAAGGCTCTAGAGCCTACAGTAGACATACTGTACATCTACTAACGTTTCCAGAGGCCGTGTAATAGTTTTTTTTTTTTTTAAATAACTCCTAAAATAACTGATGAATTTCCATGATATCAAAGCAGGGAGCGCTTCATACAATGGCCTAATTCTGGGAAATACTGTGCATTGCCAATTACGCTTCATTAACTTTTTTACTTAAGAAAATGAGGCTAAAGCCATTCTTAGCCACCCACACATTCGCAAAAGTGATGACGTCCCTCAGTGACGTTTTTATAACGTTTCATCCCCTGTACCTCCCATCCCACGAATTGTTAAACACCTGTTTAACTCCATAGATAATTGTCATATGACCTACCCCAAGCAATACGAAATTCTTTGTCAGTAAAAGTTCAGCATACCTGGTAATGTGATTCGTGACTTTAGACTTTACCTAAACACAAGACCAACGTTTTATATCTTACCCACTCACTTACATTGAAGATCAAGAATGAGACTTATGACAGGAGACGGAAGAAGCCATGCTAACCCTACACTTCGCACTTCAAGCGAGTGTTGGTAAGGCAATAGAAATATAGTTTTCTTTAGGTTAAGCCGTAGGACTCATTCTTCCATACAACACAGGTTAATTGATACATCAATTGCCAGGAAGAAAATAACAGAGAGCATTGTTTGATATAATTTATCATATCAATTTCACCAGAGAGAGTAGCTTGAATTCCTTAGAAGGTAGACTTCTAAAAGATGTTTCATATAAGGGCACTGACATCGGCCATTTGATAAATTTTGAAATCCTATATATATATATATATATATATATATATATATATATATATATATATATATATATATAAATATATATATATATATATATATATATATATATACATATATATATATGTATATATATATATATAAATATATATATATATATATATATATATATATATATATATACATATATATATATGTATATATATATATATATATATATATATATATATATGTATATATATATATATATATATATATATATATATATTTATATATATATATATATATATATATATATATATATATATACATATATATATATATATATATATATATATGGTTAGCAGTATATTGCAATATATCATGTACTTATTAAAGTCATACTTTTCTTACTGATTTATACTAATTTTCAGGCGGTTTCTTTCTTTCTCTCTGTTGTAAATGGTGAAGAGTTTCAACGCAATTGTAGTTTTTCAATGGCGAGGACAAAGCAACATATTTGCCATGATTAAAGTCGAATCTATATGAAATAGTTGAGAGCTACTACTACAACTGCTGCCGATGATTACCTTGGATGTACTAAAAGGGCTCTGAGGTAGGAGTCGAAGTCAGTGAAATTATTTCTGAATCCTGCTCCAGTCTTGACCCAATAACATCATTCCAAATATACAACTCTCTCAAGGAAAAAAAATGTTTTCTATTTCTACTAATGTTTTTATTTTATTTTTTTATTTTTTTTTAGTTTCTAGTCGCAAATCTAAAATTTGTAGGAGTCCTAGTAGAATATCTCTCAGTGCGATTCCACACCCCTGTTTTAAACCTCTTCTATTATGTTCGATAATTTGTGTTAACCATCTAATCATTATCTACCACCATAAAACATTTTATTGCTCTTCCGGCTCATTTTATATGTGCAGTACACAGTCTTTCCTAACAGAGATTTACTCGGTAACCTAATAACAATGGGAATGAAGAAAAGAAGGCAAGAAGGAAGGGGGGTGAGTAATAGGACAGCCAAAGGTGTAAACACCGAAGGAGGGTTGGGGGAACCTCTGCGTCACAGTTACGTGATTAAGTACCACTTCTTCGAAACGTCTGAAGGAAGGGAAGAATTTCCTCTTTTTTTCTAAGAGTAAACGGGTTGATTAAGCACATCTGTCAATTCATTGTACCACCAAAAATTAGGCCAATGTTTGAAACATTCATTGCTATAGTTTCATGGAAATTCATATGCCGGTTTGTTAGATATTTGGGAAAAACACTATTACACGGCCTCTGGAAACGATAGTAACGTTTCCAGAGGCCGTGTAATAGTGTTTTTTTTAAAATAACTCCTAAAATAACTGATGGATTTCCATGATATCAAAGCAGGGAGCGCTTCATACAATGGCCTAATTTTGGGAGATACTGTGCATTGCCAATTACGTTTCATTAACTTTTTTACTTAAGAAAATGAGGCTAAAGCCGGTCTTAGCCACCCACACATTCGCAAAAGTGATGACGTCCCTCAGTGACGTTGTTATAACCAAGGTCTATAGATTAAGGAGGTCTTCTCAACCCCGACCAAAAATATGAGTCTTCTGCGCAGGTACAGACTGTGACGTAGGCAGTACCTATAGGTGCGGCCAAGGTCATAGACTAGATTCACCCAAGCATACCAAAGGTCGATCACCCCTTGACCGGGCAGTTGTTTACAAGCAAACGTGGTGTACACTTCCGCCTTGCTGATCAAAGCTGTTTTATATATAACAAAATTCCCAGTAATTGTCCAGTTTTCGGATGCTTCTCATATAGAGGAAAAAGTAAGGATCTCACTTTTCATAAATTCCCTAAGGACATCATCACAAGGAAAACGTGGATTCAGCTGTGCAAACGAGAAGATCTTATTAATGGGGAAAACGCTCAGATATGTAGTAAACACTTTGAAGCTGGTGCATTTGAAAGGAATTTGATGTATGAATTGCTGAATCAACCAGTGCCTCGATCTCTCATCAGAATAAAGAAAGGATCTGTACCAACGATGCATTTACCTACAACTGGACATTCACATGCATCACAAGGTAAGAAACCAGTATCGTGTATTGTTGGTTAAACATTAAGATATAAATGACGCTGTAATCAACTTACATAGATTATAATTATTGTATATCCACTTTATTATTCACCAGTAATCTGGAAATCGCGGAATGAGTTGTTTTCCTCATATATAGTTAAAAAAAAAATTCTTTTATTCCATTTCGCTGTGAAAAAGTACCATTCATAAATTTTAGTTCAGATTTTTGCATATTCAATAATGTCAGAAAATTCTAATCGCATTGTTCTCTATACAAGTCCATCTTTTTAATAATTCAATTTTGATTTTAATCAGATACGTCCAGGATGGTAAGAGCCGAAAAAAGAGCACAAAAACGACTTGTAGAGGAAATCCTTAGTCAAGAGCAAGACGAAACAGGGAAGATTTTTGTACAAAAAGTCAAATCGGTGCCCACGATTGAAGATTTGCAACGTGTAATTGAGCAACTGGAGAAGGAGAGAGATGATATCAAACGGAAGTGGGAAGAATATGAGGTAAAGTGGAAATGTGAAAAAGAGCAGTGGGAAGTTAAAAAAAGCTATTTTGCTACTGAAAGGGCTAAATGGGAAAATGAAAAAGCTAAATGGTTGGATAATAAGGTCAAGTGGGAAAAAGAAAAGGAAAACTGGAAAAAAAGAAAAAACAGCGATGTACGTTAAGTTCAATGAGATGTATGCATCAGCAACTGCTGTAGTAAAAGCTAATTTAAAGAAATACTTTTCACCCAAACAAGTAGCATGTCTTGTCACTGGAAGTAATATTAATACTTGGGAAGACGATGATATCAGCAAAGCCTTAACGTTACGCAGTTTGAGTCCAAAAGCTTATAAGTTTTTAAGAGAAGAGTGGAAATTACCTTTTCCTTCTTTATCAACTTTATATCGCTGGTCAAGTAAGATAGCTGTAGAACCTGGCATTTTGGAATCAGTAATCCACTTATTAAAAATAAAATCGGAGTCAATGCTGGAACACGAGCGTCTGTGTGTAATTTCATTTGACGAGTGCAGTGTTGCACAAATTTGGAGTTACGATAAAGGCGTGGACACTGTATGATCCTAAATCCAAAGTACAATGTGCAATGATCAGAGGACTTACGACTTCCTGGAAACAAATTATTTATTATAATTTCGACACTAACATGAAAAAAGATCTCCTTTTTAAATTGATTATTCGAGTTGAGAAAGCTGGGTTTCCTGTAGTAGCCATGGTTAGTGACTTAGGATCAACAAATATCAGTTTGTGGAATTTCTTAGGCATTGATATAGACAATTCTGCATTTGTTAACCCGGTAGATGATAACAGAGAAATACATGTGTTTGCCGATGCACCGCACCTAATAAAACTCATTAGGAATAATTTTCTTGATCATGGATTTGTATTGTCGGGAGATAGGTTTGCTCTTAGTGGTTCAGTCAGGGAGTTAATTATGAAAAACAAAAGTGATCTACGGGCAGCACATAAACTCTCTGAAAAGCACATCAATGTTATGGGTATGCAACGCATGAATGTTAAACTAGCGGTGCAATTACTGTCCGAAACTACATATAAATGCCTTCAGTACTTCGGTAACAAAGGTCTGCTTGAAGATAAGCATTGGGAAACGACAACACAGTTTATATATCTTGTAGATACCTGGTTCGATTTATTCAATTCTCGAGTACCTCGTGATAGGAAGCCATCAAGAAATGCCTATGGGATGAATCTGGACCTACAAAATAAAACGTTGCAAGATATGATTCGAGTATCTAAAGAAATGAAAGTAATTAAAAGCAATAGGCTCTATCCTTTCCAAAAAGGCTTAATTATATCGTGCAATTCTCTAATGAAGCTGCTGAAAATGGTCAAAGCTAAATTTGATACATCATATATTCTTACTTATAGGCTAAATCAAGATGGTCTTGAACACTTTTTTGGCTGCATAAGACTGATGGGTGCATGCCATCAACACCCATCACCCGTCACATTTAAGCACCGAGTCAGAGCCCACATTCTAGGAAAAGACAGCAAACTGTTAGGATCAAACTGCAACGTTGAAAGTTGCAATAGTGATATGATGACGTCAGGCTCATTTTCCAGTTTTCCTGTTGAACAAAGCGCATCCTTTGTAGATGAAGAAACTTCTATTAAAAAAGAGCTGAGTCTATCGGCAATGCTGTTTTGTTTGCCAGGGGAATTTGTTAATGATTTGCAAAATGATGAATATGTAGAATTTGACACTGAAAAAGAAGCATTAGGGAAAGCGATGGAAGATGGAGGCTTACAATACGTAGGGGGTTACATAGCTCGTAAGTTTCCTGAATATGAATTCCTTGGAACTGCAGCGACGAAGGGAGATGGCACGTGGCTTGGTGCCATAAGTGCAAGAGATGGAAAACTAATGCAACCAAGCGAAGAATTTTTGATGGATTTAAAAATGATGGAAAAATGTTTCTCTGTCATCATGGGGAAAATTATCTAAAACCTGGAAAAGGAGCGACGGATAAATTGACTGATTTAATTAGCGAGTGTTTTAAAAGCAATAATATCCCATTACCATACGAAGTGATTAAATTTTTTGTTAGATGTCGTAAAATTTTTAGAATTCATGTTTTAAATAGAAATATTAGTTCATCAAGAAAAGCGCAGAATAAAATGAAAAAGCTCGCAACGTGATATAGAACATAAACTGATATATATATTGTGTATATATCATTATTTATTTTATGAATTTAAACTGTCTGTTGATCGACAAATTTCAGTTATTTACATCATCAGATATTTGTTTGGTTGTTCGAGTGTAATAAAGTTATGTATTTGTAATCTTACTTTTATTATCCTAAAAGAATAAAATATAAATCTTCGAAAAGATTGAAAAATACAAAGCAGAAAGCATGGTTCCTTTATTTTCTTATGGAAGTTCCACAGGTTACTCAGCCACGGTTAAGTCTGAGTGACGTCATCACTCTGACCGACCCGACTCCCACCATCCGGCTACCTGCGCACTAAGGTGGCCTGAGAAGACCTCTTATATCTATAGACCTTGGTTATAAGGTTTCATCCCCTGTACCTCTCATCCCCCGAATTGTTAAACGCCTGTTTAACTCCATAGACAATTGTCACACGACCTACCCCAAGCAATACGAAATTCTTTGTCAGTAAAAGTTAAGCATACCTGGTAATGTGATTCGTGACTTTAGACTTTACCTAAACACAAGACCAACGTTTTATATCTTACCCACTCACTTACATTGAAGATCAAGAATGAGACTTATGACAGGAGACGAAAGAAGCCATGCTAACCCTACACTTCGCACTTCAAGCGAGTGTTGGTAGAGCAATTGAAATATAGATTTCTTTAGGTTAAGCCGTAGGACTCATTCTTCCATACAACACAGGTTAACTCGATACATCAATTGCCAGGAAGAAAATAACAGAGAGCATTGTTTGATATAATTTATCATATTAATTTTACCAGAGAGAGTAGCTTGAATTCCTTAGAAGGTAGACTTCTAAAAGATGTTTCATATAAGGGCATTGACATCGGCCATTTGATAAATTTTGAAATCCTATATATATATATATATATATATATATATATATATATATATATATATATATATATATATATATATATGGCTAGCAGTATATTGCAATATATCATGTACTTATTAAAGTCATACTTTTCTTACCGATTTATACTAATTTTCAGGCGGTTTCTTTCTTTCTCTCTGTTGTAAATGGTGAAGAGTTTCAACGCAATTGTAGTTTTTCAATGGCGAGGACAAAGCAACATATTTGCCATGATTAAAGTCGAATCTATATGAAATAGATCAGAGCTACTACTACAACTGCTGCCGATGATTACCTTGGATGTACTAAAAGGGCTCTGAGGTAGGAGTCGAAGTCAGTGAAATTATTTCTGAATCCTGCTCCAGTCTTGACCCAATAACATCATTCCAAATATACAACTCTCTCAAGGAAAAAAATTGTTTTCTATTTCTACTAATGTTTTTAATTTATTTTATTTTTTAGTCGCAAATCTAAAATTTGTAGGAGTCCGAGTAGAATATCTTTCAGTGCGATTCCACACCCCTGTTTTAAACCTCTTCTATTATATTCGATAATTTGTGTTAACCATCTAATCATTATCTACCACCATAAAACATTTTATTGCTCTTCCGGCTCATTTTATAAGTGCAGTACACAGTCTTTCCTAACAGAGATTTACTTGATAGCCTAATAACAATGGGAATAAAGGAAAGAAGGCAAGAAGGAAGGGGGGTGGGGGAGTGGGGGAGTACTAGGATAGCCATAGGTGTAAACACCGAAGGAAGGTTGGGGGAACCTCTGCGTCACAGTTACGTGATTAAGTACCACTTCGAAACGCTCTGAAGGAAGAGAAGAAGTTCCTCTTTTTTTCTAAGAGTAAACAGCTTGATTAAGCACATCTGTCAATTCATTGTACCACCAAAAATTAGGCCAATGTTTGAAACATTCATTGCTATAGTTTCATGGAAATTCATAAGCCGGTTTGTTAGATATTTGGGAAAAACACTATTACACGGCCTCTGGAAACGATAGTAGGTTCTAATATTTTGAAACTATCTGTAGAAATTCTCTTAGATAACTTGATGGGTTTTTGTACATCTTTCAAATTCAATTCTCGTTTTAATAGGCAGCCAGTGTAAATCAATTAGTGTAGGGCATAAGAGAAGGTAACAACAAAGCCGCCTGCAGTATTTTCTCTTGCATATACTACACATCCGTTGATGTCACACTTCTTATTTTCATCTATGAATATCTTGTTCACTTGTCTTTCGTAGTATGCAGGTGTCATTTTCATTTCCTTGCGAATTGTGGCTCATTTCATTATATTTGTCTCATTATCTTATAATAAATCTCTTGCAATACATTTTATTTTTATATATCTGATTACTTTGTTTATTTCTTAGATTGTTTATTTTTTGCATATTCCCTAGTTTGGTGAATTTTTATGAGAACACACACACACACACACACACACACACACACACACACACACACACATATATATATATATATATATATATATATATATATATATATATATATATATATATATATATATGACAGCAGGCCGGGAGGAAAAAGGAAACGATGATTGGACAAGCGTTTTCGTGTTATTATTACACTTCTTCACGGTCTCATGGTTTAAAAATACAATTAGAATACAAAGAAACCTCTGTGATGACGTAAAACAGAAAGAATGAGCAAATTACAAATTACTTAAAAGTTAGTTGTTTAAAAATGTTGTTTACAAGAAATTCATCCAGTTTGTACATACCTGAACTGGTATCCTCTCTCTCCTTTGTTAAGCAATATTTACATGGAATTTTTTGAGACCAAGTACCTACCTAGGATTCTACCTACAGGTATCTTCTGGGTCAGATATGTTGATGATATTTTTTGTGCTTGGCCCATTGATAAGGATGAAAAAGCTTTTCTAACATCTTTAAACACTCTGGTACCATCTATTGAGTTTTCATCGGAGATAGAATTCGATAACAAGCTTCCCTTTTTAGATGTTCTAGTATTTAGACAAGAAAAGTCTTTTAAATTTACTGTATATAGAAAACTTACGAATGTTAATTCGTACATACATTTTTATTCTAATCATCACCCATCAACCAAAATGATGGTTTTTTTATGCATGTTTTTACGGGCACTGCGAGTAAGTTGCCCTGATCTCCTTGAAGCTGAGCTTGGGAAAATTCATGAAATAGCATCTATTTTAAAGTACCCATCACATTTCATAAACAAAGCCTGTCAAAAGGCAAAGAAAACTTTTTATGGCTTTGTTAACAACGATGATTTTAATGTGAATAACCTCCTTGTTTTACCTTTTTTCAAACAGTTTGTACCTCTACCTGGAATTTTAAAACCTTTTGGAATTAATGTAATTTTTAGAAACAACACACCCAAGAATATATTGATAAACAAAATTCCCCAAAACAGATTAACGGATGTATATACGAATTTCCATGCAATCAGTGTAATAAACGATATAATGGTCAAAGTGACAAAGCACTAGAAACTCGATTAAAATAGCATAAATATAATGTAAGAACGGGAAACATTGCCAGCAGTCTTTTTCAGCACATGAATGTGTGCAACCACGCTATTAATTGGAAAGCTGCTAAAGAACTTATATTTTGCAAAGATTTTGTTAAAAGAAATATCATTGAAACAGTTTCAATTAAGAAAAATTTCAAAGATCTGCTTAACCCCAGTTCAGGTATGTACAAACTGGATGAATTTCTTGTAAACATTTTTACAACTAACTTTTAAGTAATTTGTAATTTGCTCATTCTTTCTGTTTTACGTCATCACAGAGGTTTCTTTGTATTCTAATTGTATTTTTAAACCACAAGACCGTGAAGAGGTGTAATAATAACACGAAAGCGCTTGTCCAATCTTCGTTTCCTTTTTCCTCCCGACCTGCTGTCATCTTGAGACATCGCACGTTCCAGCGATTTGTCATTAATATATATATATATATATATATATATATATATATATATATATATATATATATATATATATATATATATATATATATGATGTGTGTGTGTGTGTGGGAAAGCCCTAGGTGGTTTTGTCGGGTAGTCTATGGAATGTATTGCAAGTGGCCAAACAGCAAAAAGATCACTATCTCAGGTGATACAACTGTATCTAGCATTACAAATGTATCTAGCAAACCACCCAGGGGAGAGGATGTAATGAAAAAAATTAATCAAGAATTTTATTGCTAATTTTGACTACGAAGATATAGATAAAATTTAAACAACGGGAGTCAGCAACACAACAACCTCAATAAATGAATACTATAAACAAAAAGGATATACCAACCAGATTACTAGATTTCCTCTCCATTATTCAATCAAGTCTACATATAGTTATGATGGAATGATTGGTGAGTTTGACAATTATAAAAAAACTAGACCAAATAAAAAGAGTTAATTCTAGTCGTAGTATCTTCCCTGAAGTGTTTCTTAATTAATCATTTATAAATCATCAAAGCTGTTTCTAATCCTCGCATCTACAGGTTTTAGTAATTAAACAAGTGCCGTCGACTGGATATCATAAGACAACAACATTAGACTCTCAGAAATATACATGGGGAGGCCGAAACATTACTGAAGGACACAGAAACATACCGTTAGCATTTAAATGATTTATTTTTCAAATAACAATAATATCATATATGTTCTGTATATATTAATGACTTAACCTTGTTAAGAATAACACTCCTATAAACATAAGTAAGAATCTCTATCTAATTCTTGACATTAATTAATGAATGAAATATCTCTTTTCTGACCAATTCTTCTTGTTTAAGGAGAAACGTAGAGTCCAGGAGGAGGATATGAGATTTCCCCGTTAGTGCTGTCTCCATATACATTTCCTCCATCTATAATTCCTCCATCTATGATGCCTCCATCTATGATGCCTCCATATCCGGTGCTTCCACTTATTGAGGAACCTACTGAAACGTCATGACCACTACCAGAAGAAATACCTCCATAAGTAATTCCACCTTTTGATCCCCCTCCAATGACTGGGCTGACCCCTTGATGTTTAGCGTTTTTGAGAGCAGTCTGGAGATCAACGCCCCCGGGGAGAGTTGGGTTTTGGCCATCCCCATAATTCACGAAATAGACTTCAGGCTTGCTCTTGGGAGGTGGTGGGACAGTGATAACCTTCTGGCCACCTTCGGCAGTTCCCTTGTTCAGGACATACACAATGTTCTTCTGTTGAGGTGGGGGCACTACAATAGGATCCTGATCACCGGTCCTTTCTGGAAGACGCACAAACACGATATTGTGCTCAACCTTTGGCGGTGGGACAGGAGGTGGAGGTCCAGTGCGGCGATGCTGCTCAGGTACATTGTAAACGTAGACGTGGCGCATGACTTGAGGCGTGACGCATCTTCCGTCAACGTGGAGGACCTGTCCATGGCTACATGTGAAGGATTCTCTGTAAACTGGGTTATTTTGAATGTCAGTATTATCATTACTATATTGATTGATAGAGGGAGTATGTGCCTCCCCAGGAAAGGTGTCCAAAATTAAAGTTGATCCACCATAACTCCCCGGAGGAGGTAATTCATAACGCTGATGCTGGCTGCATTCTGCCGCCACCAGCAGGGACAGGAAAATCTGAGGTAAAAAACGAAAGAATAATTAGTATTAAAAATCAGTCAAAGTATGTATGAGTTTGTGAAATAGGAGCTAGTGGTTTCTCAACAAATGGAATGAATATGTTAATTACTTAGGAGAATTGATTACGCAGAATCACATTGCATTAGAAATTAACTAAAGCAGTTCTTACAAACCTTGCGTGAAATAACCTGACTTAAAAAAAAAAAGTATATTCGGTATACACTCGTCTCAGGTACCTGCTTGATTAAGCTTTTTATCTAGATAAACATACCCAAAAAAAAAAAAAAAAAATACTAAATCATGTTAGTTAGTCCTTATTCGAAATAAACTAGATTCTTAGCAGATGTATCTTTTTAAAAGTATTGTTCTTGACTTTGAAGGTGTTAAGAGTGACTGAAATTAAAACAATTACATCCTATGAACAGTTTTTTCCTTATGCACATATTTTCTATGGGTTTTCTCCTTATGCACAGACCTTCCATCTGTAGAGTTCTCACTTAAATGAACAGGCAAATGGTTGGCTGGTTAGTTTAAGCTGTCTTTAGGATAGCACAGGCTCTTGCTCCAAGAGGAATAAAGTGCCTGTTGGAAGGAGCCTAGTTGTGTCTGGATTTTGGTATGTGGTTCACATGGCTCCCCTTTGCTAATTGCACGAAAAGGACTGAACAAATGTAAACAAAGAATATGACGGATGAACTATTTCTTATTATATTTTTCTTTAATATCTCAGTTTCATAGTCATTTTATTTACAGTTATAAGATACTTTAAGAATAAAAAAAAGTGCATATTGAAATTGATAGAAAACCAAAAAATACGATTGACTAGATAGACAGCCATATAAGGCAAGGGAAAATGAAAGTGTTCGATGATGGCGGCCACTTCATGTTGTGGGTTTCTCCCTGTCCCATTGTACAATATAATAAATTTCCTGTGGAAAATGAATCATTCGTTGATTGATTGATTAATTCAATCGTTGCTCCTTCATTCACTGAAAAAGGTGTGGGGGACACAAATCCACCGGTGCAAAATGATAGTCTCCCTATCTAGCGTTGTCTTCTTTCCTGAGAACAATCTATTGTGATCAGAAGCATGTAAAAACGTATGTGCGTATGTACGTGGTTATTCACAAATGAATTCCTTTGAACGTGAACTATGTAGATATATATTCAGTGTAACCCAACTTATTACTCAGTATAACTCTGCATAACTGTAAACACTGTAAATACTTTTTTTTTATATGTTGATGTAATTTTTGTTTGATCTTAGGTTAGGTCTTCATTTAGAGTTCATTAGAGGCAATGAAAAGTTAAAGATCATGATGGACAATCATTAGTTAATTTAGGATCTTTACCCCCCATTTGATTTACCGAAGTAAAAAATAAAAAATTAAATGTATATTTGCATCTGTATAAAAAAAATGATTATTTTTAATAACTAACTAACTAACTAACTGACTATCTAACTAACTAACTAACTAACTAATCAACTTACTAACTAATTATTGAAAATTCAACACATATGTATCATAGTTTATTGAAACAAACTCTGATACTCAGACACTGTGACAGGAGAGAACTATGTATGGAAGAGATCCTCTGTCACATCCGTCAATTCGTGTATGGCATAATAAATTTATGAAGAGAATGAAATTGTTGGTTAGAAGGAGGAGTGGACGACCAAGAACTCCTGACGAAAATATCGATTGCGTAAGATAAATCTTTGGCCATTCTCCTATAAAGACCATCTGTATTGCTGCTACACTATTACAGCAACCACGTTCAACAGTGCACTAAGTCCTACACAAGATTCTGTGATTGTATGCTTACAAAGTGCAACTCATACAGATACCGGAGCCCAAATGGTAAACTAAGATGTTAAGAGTTTGTAATTAAGATGGTGGAATAAATGTCTGAGGATGAAACATTTCCCGACCGATTTTGTTTTAGTGACGAGGCATCTTTTCAGAGAAACTGAATACTGTGAGAATCTGGTAATCAGAAAATCCTGAACTGGGGAGCTTCACCCATATAACTCTAAGGTAAATATGTGGTGTGGGAACATGTGTAATTGAATCCTTCGTCCATTTTTGAATGAATATTCTATATGGCACCAAACTAGATGTCCCTCAACCAACCATCATTTTCCAGCAAGATGGGGCACTACCATGATAAGACTGCATGCTCGTGTGTTTCTAAATCAAACATTTCTAAACTCGTACGCCAGATGTCACTCCCCGGGACTTCTTTCTATGTGATTATGTTAAAAATAATGTGTATCTGTAGAAATATATGGGACATCCCTCATCTCAAGTTAAAGAACACTGATGCCATTGTTACCTTTGATGATGTTGTTTCAGCGAACACTCTTTTTGTGACTTACTGAGACCAGATAGTCGAGGTGCCTGCCCGTTTTGATGTGCTCATGCAACTAATGGTGCCCATATTTACTTTTTTTTGTAATAATTTCTGTACATATTTTCATTTGCTATATATATATATATATATATATATATATATATATATATATATATATATATATATACATATTTTAATTGTAAAGAGACTTTAAGTATTCCTTATATATATGTATGTATGTATATATATATTTATATATATACATATATATACATACACACACACACACACATATATATATATATATATATGTGTGTGTGTGTGTGTGTGTGTGTTTGTGCGTGTGTGTGTGTTTGTAGATATCTAATAATAATAATAATAATAATAATAATAATAATAATAATAATAATAATAATAATGAAAATAATGATAATAAAAAATAATGATATTAATAATAATATTAATAATAATAATAATAATAGTAATAATAATAATAACAACAACAATGATAATAATAATAATAATAATAATAATAATAATAATAATAATAATAATGGTAGTTATTATCTTGCAATATAACGTGATTGACAATGGTTAGACAATTACTTCATTGCGGATTGAACTTGGTTAACTCGTCGTAAAAGTACTACTTAATTAATATAAAAGTATTATCTATTAACAACAAAAAAGCTCTTGGTTTGATATCTGAATAAAGCTATAAAGCTTCTCTTGTCATAACAAGAAAGCATCAAACCTGTAAAACATATGTCAATTTGTATTTCCTAAAAATAAGTCCTATATTGAAGGCCATCATAATCGTCACTAAGTTAGAAATGCATAATTCTATCGGATATACCAATATATCTGGAATCCGTATATTTCTGTCGCAGAGTTAAAGTTAATAAAGAGTATTTTATGATTCCGTTGCAAGCCTGGGTGATTTATGTCCCTGCAATTTGCACGATGTAGCACGATACATAGTTGAAAGAGACGTACCATTAATGAGGTATGCACAATAAAATATTGTTTGTGTCTAGTTCACGCACAGCATACGCGTAAGTTACGCACTGTCTACGCAATGTGCTGACAAACATTGGGGCAAAAGTAAGTATTGAGATATTTGTTGAATCATTTATCGATTCGCTTTGGCACTCAACATCGGCAGTATTCGCACTGAGCTTCCATTGTGCTCACGCTTGGTTCGCACAACTACATGGCATGAACATTGATGAGTATTTATAAAAGCAAAATTTTTTAACACTTCAAAATCTTCTCAAAGGCCACCCATCCCCTTCCCCTTACCCTGCACGCCGCACGAAGACTTTAATCACAACAGGGTTGTGGTGGCCGATGTGGTAACGTCTCTGACTGGTGAACGCCAGATTGAGGTTCAAGTCCCACTCAAAATCGTTAGTTTCTTTGGTTTCTGCAACCTCACCATCCTTGTGAGCTAAGGATGGGGGATTTTGGGAAGCCTCTCGGCTATCTGCTTTGTCATTAGCAGCCATTGCCTGGCCCTCCTTTCTATATATGGTCAGTCTCTAGGGCATTGTCCTGCTCGATAGGGCAATGTCACAGTCCATTGCCCCTGCCATTTATGAGCGGAATTTAAACCTTTAAA
Organism: Palaemon carinicauda; assembly: GCF_036898095.1. NCBI lineage: Eukaryota > Metazoa > Arthropoda > Malacostraca > Decapoda > Palaemonidae > Palaemon > Palaemon carinicauda. The sequence goes on from NC_090763.1 coordinate 5,314,970, forward strand.
TACATTGCGGGCTATTGCATGTATGAAACTCGTGTGTCAAGGCACCTTTACTTTTCACAGGGTCTTGAATGTATGAATACATTCTGTGTAGAAAATCCCTCTAGCACACTATTCTATCTTATTTCTCTTCCTCTTGCTTCTTTTTAAAGTGTTTATAGTTCATATATGAAAGATTTATTTCAATTATGTTACAGATCTTATAATATTTTATTTTCGTTGTTCATTACTTTTCTTATAGTTAATTTATTTCATTATTTTCTTTCTTCACTAGGTTATTCTACATGTTGGAGCCCATGGGCTTATAACTTTCAGCCTTTCTAACTACGCTTGTAGCTTAGCATGTAATAGTAATAATAATAATGATGAATACACTAAAATATACAATTTTCCTTGTTTTTATGAAAAATAAAATAACACACAATGTATGAAAAATTAAATTTATTGAGCTTTCTAAGGGACCATCTCCTTTCCTCTTCAGAAAACAGACCATTTGTCTTCTGAAGACGAAGGTAGATGGTCTCTTCGAAAGCTTAATAAATTTATTATTTTCACACATTGTGGGTTATTTAAATGATGAAAATAATAGATATAGTAATAGTCCAATATCAAGTCGGATTATATTCTCCGTAAACACGGGATCAAAGACCCGAGTCTAGTCCAAGTCCCTTGAGTTGAGGAGTTTCGAGGACCTGTCTATATCCTGTGAGGAAGATTCGAAATAGCCTCTCCAGTCACTAAAGCATTTGCTCCAAAACCAAGAGATATGCTGTCTTTTGAAAGACTGAGGGACTAAAACGGACAGGACGCACAGACACAAGACACAAGGCACTCACCGTCGTAGTAAGCTTCATGGTGAAGATGAAGACACAGTGAATGATAATGATGTGACAGCATCTACATTTATATATAGGTGTAGAATTTCCTTTCACTTCTATCCTACTTATGAAGTGTCCTTTTTTTCCTATTTCATCCCTCACTGAGGAATACCTCTTCTCTTTCTTCTCTCTCTTATGTGGTTCCGTTCATTATTGTTCTGGAGCTTGTTTTTATTATTGTTATAGTTATGGTTACTATTATTATTGCTCTTATTGTAATTATCATTATTATTATTACTTAGATCATTTTTATTATAAAGCTCTTTTGAATATTTATGTTTAAAAAACACGACAAGTACACTAATTTCATATAAAATTACTTGAACAGCAAAATAAGAAGAGCCAAGAGGGAAAAGAGGAAGGTTGATACAGAAAATGGTTGATTACTAAAAAACTGTACATTCTACACAAGGCTAGTAAGGCTCACTGTAAGCGGCAACCCTCTTATGGTTTCACTGTTGAAAAATTACCGTAAGAAAACGGTAAAAATCCTGGAATAAATGTTGCCAAGCATTTACCGTTTTAAAAACGGATATGTTGATGTAAAGGAGTGATATTACGGTCACTAACCCGTAAAAGATAATAACAAAGTTGGGTAGATATCACGAATTTCTGTATTTTACTAAAATACGGCCGAGAACAGTATATTTTCACGAAGAATTTACGATTAAAATTACGATTCTTTATAACAGCGTAGGTCATTCATTTAGAGAAATGCCAGCCTTATGCCAGCTCGGTATCTTTTCCTGTAAGGGTGGGAAGGTGTCAAAGGGTATGAAATTTCAGTTATCAAAACACTAGACCCTTTAAGTGTTTTTCTAATAAAAGAGGATCACTGATAAAGTTGAGTTTCCCGAGGAATGATCAACAATCGTCTGGAAATCGTTCGATGTCTCTCACTTCCGACATTTTTTGAAATTTCATTTGTTAAAACACTTGACCATTTAAGTGTCTTTCTGAAGAAAGAGGACTACTGATATAAGCTGAGTTTCCTTGAGAAATGATTAATAATGAATATCCCGGGCTAGCGAGAGTTGGGGCGGAGGCCGAGGACTTAGCATGGTGTGGCCCGGGGCACGGGTGTTGGGGGCCTCTCACTTACGACATTTATTGTCATTTATGCATTCGTAAAGCAATTTTATATTTCCTTGCAATTGGCGATAACGTGGCTAGAAGGAGCCGCTATTACAGGTCGTAAGGGAAGGTGAAATTACTTCTACCCATTTTATGTCGAATGTGTTGCAAGGTTATTATATTTCGCATGTAAGGCGACTGGCCGTACGAGCTTCTTTACAAATTCGTTGATTATTCTTAGTTTTATCTTTTATCTAAAACGCTCACAATTTTCCTTTGTTTATTTATGAAGCTTTATTTAAGACCTCCAAAAAAACGTATTGGTGATTTATCAGATTTTCTAGTCATATTATTTATCGCCTTCAATATTTTTTCTTATTCATGAAATTTCACATTTAATTTTGAGATTTCGAAACGCAGTTATAGATATCATCAATATTTTCGTATTCAATCATAGTACTCTGTTTACGTGTATTTTCCTTTAACAACATAGATGGTTTTGTTACATCTAAATTCGGCAATAAACCTTGGGTTGTTATAACAAGAAAACACCAGACCTCTAAAACGTATGTCTATTAGGTATCTTAGAAATAAGTCCATTATAAATTTCCATCATAATATTCACTAAGTTAGAAATGCACAATTCTATCGGATGCACGAACATATCTGGAATCCGTATATTTTTGTCACACAATTATTATTATTATTATTATTATTATTATTATTATTATTATTATTATTAATTACTAAGCTACAACCCTAGTCGGAAAAGCACAATGCTATAAGCCCAGGGTCTCCAACAGGGAAAATATCCCAGAAAGGAAAGGAAACAAGGAAAAATTAAATTTTTAAGAAGAGTAACAACATTGAGATAAATATCTCCTATATAAACTATAAACACTTAGAGCTAATAAAATGTATTTCATAAGTCAGTTGTCCTACGTAGCAATTAAAATTAATGTTTAAAGATCGTGAATGTATGAATACATTAAGTGCAGGAATATCCTTGGATATCGTGGCAGTCTAATATCCAGACGGAATACCCTATTCGGTAGCCTATTGGTAACGTCCTCTGACTTGTAGGGTTCGAGTCCCACTCAAGCTCGATAGTTTCTAGTAGCGTCTGCAACCTCATCATCCTTGTGAGATAAGGATGGAGGTGTTTGGAGGAGCCTCTGGGTCTACCTGCTGAGTCCCATCTACAGCCGTTGCTTGGCCCTATTTCTAGCTTGGGTAGAGAAGAGGCTTGGTCGTTGACCATATATACATACATATATTTATTTATACACACACACACACACACATATATATATATATATATATATATATATATATATATATATATGTATATATATGTATATATATATACTGTAAAAAATTTGAATGATAATAACGGTAAGCTTCTGTCAATATTTAACTGAAATACGGATGAGAACAGTAGAATTTTACGAAGAATTTCCGATAGAAATTACGGTTTTTTAACAAAGTAGTTAATCTAAAGGGCACTGTCCTGTCCCTTGGCTCTACAATTCATGAAAGGTCATTAAACACAAGGATCGAAGCCCATGTCTCTTGAGTCTAGGAGCCTTGGAGGTCCATCCTTTTTCCTGTGATATCCTCTGAGGAAGATTCAAAATAGCCTCTCCAGTCACAAAAGGCTTTGTTCCAAAAGCTAAAGTCGCGTGTTTTTCTTTCTTTGGAAAGACTGCACCACTAAAACAGACGAGAGACACAGACACAAGGCACTCACCGATACAATGAGCTTCATGGTGGAGAGGAAGACGTGATGTATGACAACAGTGCCACAGGATCTGTATTTATACATGATTGTAAAACCTCCTTTCACTTATACCCTAGTTTTGGAGTGTCCTTTTTTTCCGGAAGAGCAGCCCTCAAAGTAAAGTAAGTAAGTGAATGTGTTACCGCCTTACAAGTTGGTAAATTTTTTCCTGTTTTCACTTTAAAGACTTTCAAATTTTTTCTTTGATTTTTATCCAACTTTATCCTAGGTCTATATAAACTTTTATTAGATTTATTAGATTTTCAAGTCATATAATTTATTCCCTTCAAAAATTTTTCTTATTCATCAAATTTCACATCTAACCTGAAGATTTCAAAACGTCGTTCTTGATATCATAAATAATTTCATTTTCAATCCTCATATTTTATTTATGTACTGGCATGGTTAGGTAAGAATGATTTAAAACATTTAATTTTATAAGAATATTATGAATCTTACAGAAAATCACTACAGTCTTTTTAGTAGGAAAAGGCACTAACAAAGAAGGAAAGTCAGTAGACTGAAAAGATATCAAAGAACTTTAGAATCTCTTGCAAGTGACATCATATTTTCGAAATAGATATCACTTTACACATTCATCACAAATAAGTATTTACATGGTCGGTGTATTCATATTCTATTATATTCATGATTAATGTGTGCTCACATATAAATGCCTTGTCTTCCATTCATCCTCGCGAAGGGGTGTCTTCTATCTCGCTTACATGTATAACATTCAGCTTACAGCATTTTACATCAAAATCTGTAATCATGAAAACCTTGATATATCAACATTCATTATAGCTTGTTTATGTATGTGTGTGTACTTGTGTGTGTGCCTCTGTGTAATGATCTGGTTGGTAAAAATTGAATTAGATTCAAACAATTACACAAATCAACGGCTAAGTATCCGGGCGAGAATTTGTAAAAATGATAATACTATTGTTAGCCTCAATATCATTTCATAAAACAGCCATTACATTTTTTTTCTGAAAAATATATATAATATGCAGTGCGTTGTAATGTAATAATGTATTTTCAGTTTTGATATTTTTCAAGTTGAAAGAAATACAGACGAAGAATACGACGATGATAAAGAGTATATATCTATCTATCTATATATATATACACGTACACACATATATATACATACATATATATATATATATATATATATATATATATATATATATATATATATATATATATATATATATATATATATATATATATATATATATATATATATATATATATATATATATATATATACATATATATATATATATATATATATATATATATATATATATATATATATATATATATATATATATATATATATATATATATATATATATATATATATATATATATATATATATATATATATATATATATATATGTTCCAACACGAATACTTACCGAGAATTACTTCCTTAGGAGGGTCCTTGACCTCTCAATCTCGACCAAGATTTTCCCGCGCTACCCCCCCTATCTCGCTCCAGATAGTTTCTACCCCCGCCGCCAGGATAAGCCCTGCGGCCCGGATTAGGGCAGGTCACTGCTTTCCCGGGTCAGGATGCTCATTAAGTTCTTGGTCGTGAGATGTGAAACATCTCACCCTCTCGCTTAACTCTCGATCCTTTGGCGCGTTGTGATCCCACGTGTTTCCAGTGTGGGGACTTGTGTTTTTTCTGCGGTAGTGCGTTTTCGCAAAGTGTTCTCAGTACGTTCCCCTTGCGTATATCCAGTGTTCCTGTAACTCGTTAGTGTTGGCTCTTCGTGTGCGAACGATGGAGCATGTGCGTCGTTGCCCTGGTCCTAGAGCAGGAAAGTCGTGTGGGGCTTTCCTCTCTAAGCCAGAAGTGGACCCTCATTCCCTTTGTTCCACGTGCAGGGGTAAAGTTTGTTCCTCCTCGGACACGTGTCCCGAGTGCGTGAGTTGGGACGGCATTCAGTGGGTACGGTATAGTACCAAGAAAAAGAAGTCGTCGAAGCGTTCCCCCAAGAAAGTGAGTGGCGTGTCCTCTTTACAGTCGGTCAGTGATCGGTCCGACGAAGCCTCGGCCTCTCCGTCTCCTTCGCAGAGGAGTGGGCAACAAGCCCCCAGTGTTATTGTTAGCCATAGTGTTCTCCCCGGTGAACCCAGTGTGAGGGAGGAACCAAGGGCTGGCCCCTCTGGAGAGAACGGAAGGGCCGCTAGTGCTTCGCGGGAATCGGGCCACGTGGCAGGGGATCACGCTTCCTCAGAAGACCCAGTGTGGGGCAGTGTGGCTATTTCAGACTCCCCCCCGCCCTCGTGGGCCGGTGCGTCGGGTTCTCCCCCGCCAGAGGACAACCACGCTAGAGTTCGTCGCCCGAGTAGCGATGCCTTCGGGTGGAAATTGCCGAAGACTCCGGGGAGGTCACCGCTAAGGATGGACGTGTCCCTGGGTCCCTGGCCTCCTAGCAGGGACAGAGTAGACTCGGTGCCCTCGATCTCTACAGCAGTTCCCGAGGACTTCCTCCAGCACCCTGTCTCGGACGATCGACGGTGAAGAGCCTCCCCCGCGCATCACTCGGGCAGTCGTTACGCGAGGAACGTGGCGCCCTCGGACTCTTCGGAAGCAGATTCATCCTCCGGGGGAGAACGCAGGGAGAAACGGCACCGGAAGAGAGAGCGGACCGATAGTGATCGTTCCCGCTCCAGGTCGAGGTCGCGGCACAACAGGAAGCGCCCACGCTCTCACTCCCGTAAGTACAAGAGGGAGGTCTCTCCCGGCGGCGAATGGGTCTACGTCCCCTCAGGAGAGTCCAGAAAGCACCGCTCTCCAGACTCTCGGTCCAGTGAACGAGCCTCTAGGTTGTCACTGCCTACACACAGCCTAGAACTGCTCGACCTGCCACGCAGGAAGGACCTCGCTCTTAGGCACAAGTCCTCGAGGCCTCCGGTTCACCCCGCCCAGCGGGGGGAAGCGCGCTTCCGAGAAGGCAGCCCGACCGAACCAGCCCAGCTGGGGCGGTCGTCGAGCAGGAAGGACCGGTTTCCGGGGTCGGGTCTTCCCACCGGGACCGTGTCCTCCTCTTCCAGAGCCTTGGGGCAGTCGAAAGGCCTCCCGGAGTCGGTGGCCCCCGCCCTACGGCGAGACCCACCCGCGTATGGGGCGCCCTACGGTTACGGGACGTCCTCCCTGGGACCGAGAGGAGAACGGCCGGTTTACCGCCCAAGCACGGCGCCCCTACGCCAAGCCGAGGCCTCGGTCGACGGAGGCGAGGCTTCCCCGTCGGAGGACTCCGCCTACAGAAGGGTGGTAGGCCTCGTCAGAAGGCTCCATGAAATTCCGGAACCCTCGGCGCCTAAGGTGAATGCCTGGAGGTCGAGCCTCTTGAGATATACTCACCGTGACGTCCTTCCGAAGTCCTCCCTGGCCCTGCCTCTCGCCCCAGACCTAGTACTGGGACAAGAATACATCGACAACTTGGTGGCCAGCAGTGCGGAGGCCCCCAAGTCCCAGAGTGCCTCCAAACTCCTCCAGGGTCTCAAACTACAGGGCAAAGTTTATATCCCGGAAGGACGGCGCCCAGGTCCCTGTAGGGTGGACCCAGCCTTGGACATCCTGGGACAGGGCGGCTCGGACGAAAGGGCCTATTCAGCCCCTGTGTCCTTCTCACCCTCTGAAGCCGGCATGATGGAGGAGATGTCAAGAGATATGGTTAACGTCTCCTCATGGCTGGACTGGTGGGCCTCCACGTTGGTTAATGTACAGGCCTCCACAGACCCCGACGACCCTGAGCAACATGGTCTCCTGTCGGACCTTCTCACCTCGGGGGGAAAGCCCTCAAGTTTATGGCTTATCAGGCACTCTCCTTGACGGCCAACTGGGTCCTTCGAAAGCGGGACACAGTGCTTTCCAAGTTGACAAGAAAAATCCCGGACAGAGAGGCTCGAGTGATTCGTAGCCTACCCCTAGGAGGCGAGTCGCTGTTTCCGTTGAAGGAACTAGAAGTGCTGATGGAGAAGGTGTCCAAGAGGAGAGAGGTCAACGTCCCCAAACAAACATCCTCCAGGAGGCCTCCTTACAGGAGGTCAGTCTCGGATAGTGCCGTGACCCCTCAGGCTATCCCCAGCTCTTCGAGGAGGGACGCCCCCGCCTCTTCCTGGACATCAACTCCACAGCCCTCCCGCAGGGGAGCTCCAGCTTCTGCCAGCTCCTTCAGGTCAGGTTACTCCGCCTCGAAGAGAGGCAGATCAGGCCGTCCCTCTAGGAGAAGGTAGAGGGAGAGGCCCCCTACTCCCGCCCAGGCCTCGGGTTGGGGGATGCCTCAGACCATATTGGCAAGCATGGAAAACGCATGGGGCGGATGCTTGGACGGTGTCCGTCCTGAAAGAAGGCTACAGGATCCCCTTCATAGCGGATCCACCCCCTCTTATTCCAGCCACCCAGACAGAATGGTTAGCTCCCAGGGACCCGTTGAAAAGGGCTACCCTGCAAAAAGAAGTTTCCTCCATGTTGGAGAAAGGAGCCATGGAAGAAGTCCTTCTCCCAGGGCCAGGCTTCTACAGCCGCCTGTTCCTGGTGAAGAAAGCAACGGGGGGTGGAGACCGGTGATAGACCTGTCGGCCCTCAACAAGTTCGTCAAGAAGACGGACTTCAAGATGGACACCCCAAAATCCGTCCTGATGTCCTTGAGGGAGAAAGATTTTATGATGACGGTCGACCTCAAGGACGCGTACTTCCAGATTCCGGTCCACCCGTCGAGTCGGAAGTTCCTCCGGGTAAAATGGGGCTCCCAGATCCTGCAGTTCAGGACCCTCTGCTTCGGACTGTCGACGGCCCCTCAAGTGTTCACGAGGGTCTTTGCGACAGTCTCAGTATGGGCTCACGAACGAGGTATCCGCCTCATCAGATACCTGGACGACTGGTTGCTCCTTTCCAGCTCAAAGGCCCTCTTGGAAGAGCAAGGGAAGGACCTCCTCCGGTTCTGCAGGAGTCTGGGAATCATTATCAACCTGGAGAAATCGAACCTAACTCCATCCAACAAAATGGGGTACTTGGGGATGACGTTGGACACCGTGCAGGGGAAGGCCTTCCCCTCGGAAGACAGGATACAGAACCTCATCAAGATCATTCAGCCATTCCTGTCGGGGCTTCCCAGGAAGGCGAAAGACTGGCAGAGGCTGATAGGTCACCTGGTCTCATTAGAGAAGCTGGTTCCCCAAGGGAAGATACGGCTCAGACCCGTACAATGGAACCTCAAGGCTCTATGGTCCCAGACAGGCTCTCAGAAAACATCGATTCCGGTCCTTCCGGACACGAGGGTAGCCTTAAAATGGTGGCGATGCCAGTCGAACTCCCTCAAGGGGATGCCCCTCGGGTCCTGTCCCCCCGAGTTTCTCCTGTTCACAGACGCCTCCAGCCTAGGGTGGGGAGCCCACCTGCGGGAGGAAACAGCAAGCGGGACCTGGTCGGAGACCGAAAAGCAACTCCACATCAACGTCCTGGAGCTAAAAGCAGTACAAAAGGCATGTCTGCACTTTGCAAGTCAGTTGAAGGGAAACACCGTGGCCCTAATGTGCGACAACGCCACGGTGGTAGCCTACATCAAGAAACAAGGTGGCATGAAGTCGAAGGAACTGTGCGACCTCACCGTAAACATCCTGAATTGGGCGGACGAGCACCAGGTGACACTGCTAGCAAGGTTCATCCCCGGAAAAAGGAACGTGCTAGCCGACGGCCTCAGCAGGATAGGTCAGATAGTAGGGACGGAATGGTCCCTACACCCAGAAGTGGCCAGACTCATCCTTCAACGCTGGGGCTCCCCGGTGATGGACCTCTTCGCAACGAAGCTCAACGCCAAGTTACCGGTTTATTGCTCCCCGGTACCAGACGAAGGAGCAGCCCTAGAAGACGCCTTCCAGCACAAGTGGGACAACCTGGACATATATGCCTTTCCCCCCTTCACGCTGCTAAGGCAGGTGCTCAACAGAGTAAGAACCTCCCAAAACCTAAAGATGACTTTGGTAGCGCCCTGGTGGCCGGAGAGAGAGTGGTTCGCGGATCTAAAAGACCTGGCAAGCCACCCGCCGTGGCCTCTGCCCCCCAGGTCAAATCTACTGAGTCAACCTCACTTCCTCAAGTTCCACGACAACCCTCTCTCTCTTCGCCTTCACGCCTGGAGACTATCGAGCGGCTCCTGAAGAAGGAGGGGTACTCCTCCTCCACAGCTAAGAGGATGTCCCTATACCTAAGAAAATCCTCTACCGTGGTCTACCAGGCGAAGTGGGCCGCCTTTACGAAGTGGTGCGCGGCAAAACACATAAGACCTCTTAAAGCCTCGATCCCTGACATAGCTGACTTTCTCGTGTACCTTAGGGATAAAATAGGGATGTCAATCCCAGCTATTAAAGGAGTACGAGCAGCCTTAGGCCAAGTCTTTTTACTGAAAGGCATCGACCTGGGGACCTCGAGACACATAGGGATGCTGATTAGAAGTTTCGAACAATCCTGTCCTCCTCAAGCCAGGAGAGTGCCCAGATGGGACCTGGCCAAGGTCCTGAAAATGTTGTGTCATCCTCCCTTTGAACCCCTCAGAGATATCGGGGACAAAGGACTCACAGAATAAGAAAGGCTTTAGTTTCCTCTTGAACGCCTTAATGTCTTCAATCATTGAGATGTCTGGTAGGAGCTTATTGTACGAGTATAATCTCGGGGCCGCATATTTAAAGGCTCTAGAGCCTACAATAGACATACTGTACATCTACTAACGTTTCCAGAGGCCGTGTAATAGTGTTTTTTTTTAAATAACTCCTAAAATAACTGATGGACTTCCATGATATCAAAGCAGGGAGCGCTTCATACAATGGCCTAATTTTGGGAAATACTGTGCATTGCCAATTACGCTTCATTAACTTTTTTACTTAAGAAAATGAGGCTAAGCCAGTCTTAGCCACCCACACATTCGCAAAAGTGATGACGTCCCTCAGTGACGTTTTTATAACGTTTCATCCCCTGTACCTCCCATCCCCCGAATTGTTAAACGCCTGTTTAACTCCATAGATAATTGTCATATGACCTACCGCAAGCAATACGAAATTCTTTGTCAGTAAAAGTTCAGCATACCTGGTAATATGCTTCGTGACATTAGACTTTACCTAAACACAAGACCAACGTTTTATATCTTACCCACTCACTTAAATTGAAAATCAAGAATGAGACTTATGACAGGAGACGGAAGAAGCCATGCTAACCCTACACTTCGCACTTCAAGCGAGTGTTGGTAAAGCAATAGAAATATAGTTTTCTTTAGGTTAAGCCGTAGGACTCATTCTTCCATACAACACAGGTTACTCGATACAATGACAGAGCATTGTTTGATATAATTTATCATATCAATTTCACCAGAGACAGTAGCTTGAATTCCTTAGAAGGTAGACTTCTAAAAGATGTTTCATATAAGGGCATTGACATCGGCCATTTGATAAATTTTGAAATCCTATATATATATATATATATATATATATATATATATATATATATATATATATATATATATATATATATATGTATATATATATATATATATATATATATATATATATATATATATATATATATATATATATATATATATATATATATATATATATATATACAGTCTGCGCGGATCGCTGTGTCCGGCCAGTCGGCCGGACACTTCGTTCTGCGTCTTTCGGAGTCATCACGATCATCGGGTAAAAAATCGACTGAGACTTATTGACTAATTGGCATCTTTTTGTCCAAGTTCTCACCTACTCATCTGCGTGGGTGGAAAGTAGCCAGTGTATTTCCTGAAGCCGTGAAGTGAGGTCGTGTTCTGTTTAGAGGGCCGAGTTGCAATCGTTTTTTTGTGAATTCGTGTGGCATTTTTGTGTAACAAATCCCCCCCGGTGATGTCTAAACCCCGTACAAGTCACGATGAGATTGTTAAAGTGATAACTTGTCATAAGTTAGGTCTTCAAACGAAGGAAATTGTTAAGAACACTGGCGTAAATGAGAGGACAGTGAGGCGCTTGGTAGCCAAGTTCAAGGAAGGGGGTAGCGACGAGATCCCTTCTCATTCCCATGCTGGTTCCCCACCCCCTCGGAAGATCCCTGATCGTACTTTGTTACTATTAAAACGAAGCCTTGATTCAAATCCAACCTGAACAGCGAAGGAACTGAAGGAACAGAACCCTAAATTGTTGAAAGACGTCAGTATTCGTACGGTCCAGGAAAACCTGCCGAAGCGCCTCGACTACGAGAAGGTTCTTGCCAGAAAAAAGCCAGCTTTAACCGAGAAACAAAGGAAGAGGAGGGTTGCTTTTGCCAAGACATACAAGGATTGGACCTTGGAGCAGTGGCGAAGTGTTTTGTGGAGTGATGAAGCGACCTTTTGTGTAAGTGAAACGGCCGGGAAAAAAGTTTGGAGGCGCAAGGGGTTGGACCCTCTTAAGCCTAATCTCACGGCCAAGACAGTTAGGCACCCAGCATCCCTTAGGGTATGGGGCACTTTTGCCTACGGTGGTGCCCCAAGGCTTGTTGTTCTTCCTAAAGGTGTGACGGTTAATGCTGACCGGTATCTGAAAATTTTAAAGGATAATTTAGCATATTGTTTTGCCGCTACTGGAGCGGAAATTTTTCAGCAGGACGGTGCCCCTTGCCGCATGGCTAAGAAGGTGAAAAAGTGGCTAGAAAATAGTGAAGTGGACTTTATTACTGACTGGCCAGGTCAAAGTCCTGATATTTCGCCCATTGAGAACCTTTGGGCGATTGTAAAAGCTCGGCTTCGTAAAGAAATTACAACAAACGTCACACTTCTCGAGGCGGCGCTCCATAAAGTGTGGGCTGAAATACCTGCCGAAATACTCCAAAACCTCGCCGATAGTGTTCCTCGACGACTTTTGGAGGTCAGGAAGAGGAAAGACTACCCTATAGACAAGCAGCAGAGATATTGGTGAGTGTTCAATTAACTTTTTATTGATTTTTATTGTGTATTAGCGTTGATATTTAGTGGGGGACCAGATTGAATGCATGGCGGATGCTGCCAGGACACAGCTACCCGCGCTGACGCTAGCAGTATATTGCAATATATCATGTACTTATTAAAGTCATACTTTTCTCACATATTTAGACTAATTTTCAGGTGGTTTCTTTCTTTCTCTCTGTTGTAAATGGTGAAGAGTTTCAGCGCAATTGTAGTTTTTCAATGGCGAGGACAAAGCAACATATTTGCCATGACTAAAGTAGAATCTATATGAAATAGTTGAGAGGTACTACTACAACTGCTGCCGATGATTACCTTGGATGTACTAAAAGGGCTCTGAGGTAGGAGTCGAAGTCGGTGAAATCATTTCAGAATTATGCTCCAGTCTTGACCCAATAACATCATTCCAAATATACAACTCTCTCAAGAAAAAAAAATTGTTTTCTATTTCTACTAATGTTTTTATTTTATTTTTTTTATTTTATTTTATTTTTTAGTCGCAAATCTAAAATTTGTAGGAGTCCGAGTAGAATATCTCTCAGTGCGATTCCACACCCCTGTTTTAAACCTCTTCTATTATGTTCGATAATTTTTGTTAACCATCTAATCATTATCTACCACCATAAAACATTTTATTGCTCTTCCGGCTCATTTTATATGTGCAGTACACAGTCTTTCCTAACAGAGATTTACTCGGTAGCCTAATAACAATGGGAATGAAGGAAAGAAGGCAAGAAGGAAGGGGGGTGGGGGAGTGGGGGAGTACTAGGATAGCCATAGGTGTAAACACCGAAGGAGGGTTGGGGGAACCTCTGCGTCACAGTTACGTGATTAAATACCACTTCTTCGAAACGCTCTGAAGGAAGGGAAGAAGTTTCTCTTTTTTTCTAAGAGTAAACGGGTTGATTAAGCACATCTGTCAATTCATTGTACCACCAAAAATTAGGCCAATGTTTGAAACATTCATTGCTATAGTTTCATGGAAATTCATAAGCCGGTTTGTTAGATATTTGGGAAAAACACTATTACACGGCCTCTGGAAACGATAGTAGGTTCTAATATTTTGAAACTATCTGTAGCTATTCTCGTGTCAAGACGATTTGTTGGCTGCGCAATATGTAGAAATTCTCTTAGATATTTTGGACGACCGGTTCTGATAACTTGATGGGTTATTGTACATATTTTAAATTCAATTCTCGTTTTAATAGGCAGCCAGTGTAAATCAATTAGTGTAGGGCATAAGAGAAGGTAACAACAAAGCCACCTGCAGTATTTTCCCTTGCATGTACTGCACATTCGTTGATGTAAAACTTCTTATTTTCATCTATGAATATCTTGTTCACTTGTCTTTCGTAGTATGCAGGTGTCATTTTCATTTCCTCGTGAATTGTGGCTCATTTCGTTATATTTGTTTCATTATCTTATAATAAATCTCTTGCAATACATTTTTTTATATATTTGATTACTTTGTTTATTTCTTAGATTGTTTATTTTTTGCATATTCCCTAGTTTGATGAATTTTTATGAGAACACACACAGACACACACACACACACACACACACACACACATATATATATATATATATATATATATATATATATATATATATATATGTATGGAAAAGCCCCAGGTGGTTTTGTCGGGTAGTCTATGGAATGTATTGCAAGTGGCCAAACAGCAAGAAGATCACTATCTCAGGTGATACAACTGTATCTAGCATTGCAAATGTATCTAGCAAACCACCCAGGGGAGAGGATGCAATGACAAAAATTAATCAAGAATTTTACTGCTAATTTTGACTAGGAAGATATAGATAAAATTTAATCAACGGGAGTCAGCAACACATCAACCTCAATAAATTAATAATAATAACAGAAAGGATATACCAACCAGATTACTAGATTTCCTCTCCATTATTCAATCAAGTCTATATATAGTTATGATGGAATGATTGGTGAGTTTGACAATTATAAAAAACTAAACCAAATAAAAAAAAGTTAATTCTAGTCGTAGTATCTTCCCTGAAGTGTGTCTTAATTAATTATTTATAAATCATCATAGCTGTTTCTAATCCTTGCATCTACAGGTTTTAGTAATTAAACAAGTACCGTCGACTGAATATCATAAGACAACAACATTAGACTCTCAGAAATATACATGGGGAGGCCGAAAAATTACTGAAGGACACAGAAACATACCGTTAGCATTTAGACGATTTATTTTTCAAATAACAATAATAACATCATATATGTTCTGTATATATAAATGACTTAACCTTGTTAAGAATAACGCTTATAACCATAAGTAAAAATCTCTATCTAATTCTTGACATTGATTAATGAATGAAATATCTCTTTTCTGACCAATCCTTCTTGTTTAAGGAGAAACGTAGAGTCCAGGAGGAGGATATGAGATTTCCCCGTTAGTGCTGTCTCCATATATATTTCCTCCATCTATAATTCCTCCATCTATGATGCCTCCATCTATGATGCCTCCATATCCGGTGCCTCCACTTATTGAGGAACCTACTGAAACGTCATGTCCACTACCAGAAGAAATACCTCCATAAGTAATTCCACCTTTTGATCCCCCTCCAATGACTGGGCTGACCCCTTGATGTTTAGCGTTTTTGAGAGCAGTCTGGAGATCAACGCCCCCGGGGAGAGTTGGGTTTTGGCCATCCCCATAATTCACGAAATAGACTTCAGGCTTGCTCTTGGGAGGTGGTGGGACAGTGATAACCTTCTGGCCACCTTCGGCAGTTCCCTTGTTCAGGACATACACAATGTTCTTCTGTTGAGGTGGGGGCACTACAATAGGATCCTGATCACCGGTCCTTTCTGGAAGACGCACAAACACGATATTGTGCTCAACCTTTGGCGGTGGGACAGGAGGTGGAGGTCCAGTGCGGCGATGCTGCTCAGGTACATTGTAAACGTAGACGTGGCGCATGACTTGAGGCGTGACGCATCTTCCGTCAACGTGGAGGACCTGTCCATGGCTACATGTGAAGGATTCTCTGTAAACTGGGTTATTTTGAATGTCAGTATTATCATTACTATATTCAATGATAGAGGGAGTATGTGTCTCCCCAGGAAAGGTGTCCAAAAATATAGTTGATCCACCATAACTCCCCGGAGGAGGTAATTCATAACGCTGATGCTGGCTGCATTCTGCCGCCACCAGCAGGGACAGGAAAATCTGAGGTCAAAAACGAAAGAATAACTAGCATTAAAAATCAGTCAAAGTATGTAGGAGTTTGTGAAATAGGAGCTAGTGGTTTCTCAACAAATGGAATGAATATGTTAATTACTTAGGAGAATTGATTATGCAGAATCACATTGCGTTATAAATTAATCAAAGCAGTTCTTACATACCTTGCGTGAAATAACCTGACTCAAAAAAAAAAAAAAACGTATATTCGGTACACACTCGTCTCAGGTACCTGCTAGATTAAGCGTGTTAGTTAGTCATTCGAAATAAACTAGATTCTTAGCAGATGTATTTTTTTAAAAGTATTGTTCTTGACTTTGAAGGTGTTAAGAGTGACTGAAATTAAAACAATTACATCCTATGAACAGTTTTTTCCTTATGCACATATTTTCTATGGGTTTTCTCCTTATGCACAGACCTTCCATCTGTAGAGTTGTCATTTAAATGAACAGACAAATGGTTGGCTGGTTAGTTTAAGCTGTCTTTAGGATAGCACAGGCTCTTGCTCCAAGAGGAATAAAGTGCCTGTTGGAAGGAGCCTAGTTGTGTCTGGATTTTGGTATGTGGTTCACATGGCTCCCCTTTGCTAATTGCACGAAAAGGACTGAACAAATGTAAACAAAGAATAGGACAGATGAACTATTTCTTATTATATTTTTCTTTAATATCTTGGTTTCATAGCCATTTTATTTACAGTTATAAGATACTTTAAGAATAAAAAAAGTGCATATTGAAATTGATAGAAAACCAAAAAATACGATTGACTAGATAGACAGCCATATAAGGCAAGGGAAAATGAAAGTGTTCGATGATGGCGGCCACTTCATGTTGTGGGTTTCTCCCTGTCCCATTGTACAATATAATAAATTTCCTGTGGAAAATGAATCATTCGTTGATTGATTGATTGATTGATTAATTCAATCGTTGCTCCTTCATTCACTGAAAAAGGTGTGGGGGACACAAATCCACCGGTGCAAAATGATTAGTGACGGAAGTCTTGGCGCTGTTGCCAAGTCTCCCTATCTAGCGTTGTCTTCTTTCCTGAGAACAATCTATTGTGATCAGAAGCACGTAAAAACGTATGTGCGTATGTACGTGGTTATTCACAAATGAACTCCTTTGAACGTGAACTATGTAGATATATATTCAGTGTAACCCAACTTATTACTCAGTATAACTCTGCATAACTGTAAACACTGTAAATACTTTTTTTTTTTTTTATATGTTGATATAATTTTTGTTTGATCTTAGGTTGGGTCTTCATTTAGAGTTCATTAGAGGCAATGAAAAGTTAAAGATCATGATGGACAATGGTTAGTTAATTTAGGATCTTTACCCCCTATTTGATTTACCGAAGTAAAAAATGAAAAATGAAATGTGATTTATGTCCCTGCAATTTGCACCATGTAGCACGATACATAGTTGAAAGAGACGTACCATTAATGAGGTACGCAGAATAAAATATTATTCACGTCTTTTTCACGCACAGCATACGCGTAAGATACTCATTGTCTACGCAATGTGCTGACAAACATTGGGGCAAAGGTAAGTATTGAGATATTTGTTGAATCATTTATCGATTCGCATTGGCACTCAACATCGGCAGTATTCGCACTGAGCTTCCATTGTGGTCACGCTTGGTTCGCACAACTACATGGCATAAACATTGATGAGTATATATAAAGGGTAAATTTTTTAACATTTCAAAATCTTCTCAAAGGCCACAGACCCCCTTCCCCTTACCCCACACGCCGCACGAAGACTTTAATCAACAGGGTTGTGGTGGCCGATGTGGTAACGTCTCTGACTGGTGAACGCCAGATTGAGTTTCGAGTCCCACTCAAAATCGTTAGTTTCTTTGGTTTCTGCTACCTCACCATCCTTGTGAGCTAAGGATGGGGGATTTTGGGAAGCCTATAGGTCTATGTGCTGTATCATTAGCAGCCATTGCCTGACCTTCCTTGGTCCTAGCTTGGGTGGAGTCAGTCTCTAGGGCATTGTCTTGCTCGATAGGGCAATATCACAGTCCATTGCCCCTGCCATTCATGAGCGGAATTTAAACCTTTAAATACATTGCGGGCTATTGCATGTATGAAACTCGTGTGCCAAGGCGCCTTTACTTTTCACTGGGTCTTGAATGTATGAATACATTCAGTCTAGCAATATCCCGCTGACACACGATTCTATCTTATTTCTCGTCCTTTTGCTTCTTTTTAAAGTGTTTATAGTTCATATATGAAAGATTTATTTCAATTATGTTACTGTTCTTATAATATTTTATTTTCATTGCTCATTACTTTTATTATAGTTTTGTTTATTTCCTTATTTTCTTTCCTCATTGGGCTATGTTACCTGCTGGGGCCCTTTGGGCTTATAGCATCCTGCCTTTCTAACTAGGCTTGTAGCTGAGCATATAATAATAATAATAGTAATAATAATAATAATAATAATGAATACACTAAAATATATAATTTTCCGTGTATTTATGATGAATAAAATAGCCTGAAATGTTTGAAAAATTAAATTTATTGAGCTTTCTAAGGGACCATCTCCTTTCATCTTCAGAAAACAGACCATTTGTCTTCTGAAGACGAAGGTAGATGGTCTCTTCGAAAGCTTAATAAATTTAATTTTTTCATACAATGTGGGTTATTTAAATGATGAAAACAATAGATATAGTAACAGTCCAATATCCAGTCGGATTATATTCTGCCTAAACACAGGGATCAAAGACCCGAGTCTAGTCAAAGTCCCTTGAGTTAAGGAGTTTCGAGGTCCTGTCTTCATCCTGTGAGGAAGATTCGAAATAGCCTCTCCAGTCACTAAAGGATTTGCTCCAAAACTAAGAGATATGCTGTCTTTTGAAAGACTGAGGGACTAAAACAGACAGGACGCACAGACACAAGACACAAGACACTTACCGTCATAGTAAGCTGCATGGTGAAGAGGAAGACACAATGAATGATAATGATGTGACAGCATCTACATTTATATATAGGTGTAGAATTTCCTTTCACTTCTATCCTACTTATGAAGTGTCCTTTTTTCCTATTTCC
>NC_090763.1:5341454-5358954 GCF_036898095.1 Palaemon carinicauda
CTGACCATATACATATGATCAACGCCTAAGATCCCTCTCCACCAAAGCTAGGGACAGGTAGGGCCAGGCAATGTCTGCTGATGACTCAGTAGGTAGAACTATAGGCGCCCCCAAACTCACCCATCCTTAGCTCACAAGAATGGGGAGGTTGCAGACACTACAAGAAACTATCGAGCTTGCTCTGGATTCGCATCCCAGTACAGCGATCGCCAGGCAGGAATGTTTCTTTTAGGCCACCACAAACCTGTTTATGGTTGTAGAGCGAGATCACAGGGCTCCAGAGAGAGAAAGATGTAAGGGTGGCAATTATCACACCACCAGCATAATTGTATGCTCCTTTCTTGTTACTTGGAACCTCCTTTCTACCTGGCATATTGTTTTGCTCTATTGTACAACAATTCTTATATGTATGAGCATAAGCATATGTGTGCATTATGGATAATGTGCCTTAACTATATTAATTTAGATAAATATGTACAAAAACAAGACAGAAGGAAAGATACGATATCTTCAATGTCATTTTTGTGTATCAAAGTTTATTAAATTGGAGGCTGTAGGGTATTCAAGGTTTTTGGAAACTTGTTTTTCAACTTTTTGCGTTGGATCTTTTTTGAGCCGTAAGTTTTTTCCTTTGCTTTTCAGTAACCTAGTATGTGGTTATAGGGTGACGTTTCACGGTATGTTCTATCTATCATGTTTTTTTTTTTTTTAATAGCAATAATCAAAGCGTTTGTTCAGCGTCGAGGGATGAGGTTATTCGTAGGTGTGAAAGTATTGTAAACTCAGTAATCAGAATACTTCAATAAACGTGTTTGCTTGACTCAAGATATTAAATCTGTAAGAAAAGAGTTCTCCACGGGAGTAAGGATATCAGAGAGGTATGGAAAACATTCATAACTCAAGATTTTATCCATTTTTGAGCGTTTTTTTTATTTCTGTACCTATCAAATTTAGAAAATATGAATTATTTGAGATAATTGTCTAGAAATACCACCACTGACATTCACCAAACTGATGCTTTATTAATAGATCTGATATATCGAGTCCTTACTTTCTCAAAACTAATTCAATCTAAATTTATTTTTAGATCATCAGGTCGACTTTCGCAAGGTATGGCAAATTGTGGAAATTTTTGTATTTCTGATAACTGTTCAGTCCCAAATAGTAACCATAAAGCTTTATTTAATTCACATTTTTCCTTCAATGAAAGGGACAGTCTATAGTCGTAAAATGACTTAGAAATTATTTTCGACCGTAACGTAAAATTGTATATTCAATGGCAGAATTACCTGGATACAAGTAGTTCTATGAAATAGATAAACTATAATTTTTTTCACTAGAAGGTTCGACTTATTTAGAGAGAGATTTTATTTGTACTAATATTTTTCCTGAAATAAGATAAACAGATTCAAAAGAAAGCAGATGCTTCTGCAAAGTTCTTTATCTTGAACCGTGTATTTTGCCAATAGAGAGAGAGAGAGAGAGAGTCATCAGGAAAATTTTTCAGCTGATAATTCAAAGATGCACCGCTACTTAGTCCATTATTAAAGGAAATTTTCATGGCTTTTTAGCTCTAACCATCTATTACCTACCTAGGACGATAAACACCATACCATGTAAGTCAGAGTCAACTGTGTTTACAATCTCTTCTTCTTCTTCTTCTTCTTCTTCTTCTTCTTCTTCTTCTGCGTGAGAAACTAGTTCTATAATTATGGTTTCGAGGTTTTCCAGCCCCCAAGGTCACGATTACTGTGGCTCAATTATCTGGTAATTAACTGCAAGTGAAGGAAAAAACACGGTTTATTTCCACCAGGAACCCTATTTTTTTTTTTTTTTTTTTTTTTTTTTTATGGAAGTTCATCATTTCTAGGCATACGCTCATAAATGAGGTCGGGTGCTTGCGAGCGGGCATGTTTCCGTGCAGATGGCTCCAACCCATGGCCTTTCACTTTCCATTAGGTTCGGTGTTGTACATCTGACTTTTCCTTTCTTCTTGTGCTTTAGCGTTTCTTCGTGCAATAAATAATTAGGTTCAGAGAAGAAATAGGGCTTCTATACATTTTCCATAAACCGTGATTGAATATATGAATGGCAATACATAAAAAATAAGTTTTCGTGTTACTATAAACATTTAGATAGTCTTATAAAATCGTTCCGAGAGAGAGAGAGAGAGAGAGAGAGAGAGAGAGAGAGAGAGAGAGAGAGAGAGAGAGAGAGAGAGAGAGAAGTAATACTTTAAGAAATAAGTTTTCGTGTTACTATAAACATTTAGATAGTCTTATAAAACTCTGTTCCGAGAGAGAGAGAGAGAGAGAGAGAGAGAGAGAGAGAGAGAGAGAGAGAGAGAGAGAGAGAGAGATTGTACAGGATTCTATCAGTTCTTTGTTGTATTGTTTCATTACAATATAGGAAATATAACGCTCGAAGTCAAAAGATCAGTTCTTTCATCATATCCTCAAGAAAACCAAAGTTTTTTTTTTTATCTTATTTTATGTAATTTTTGATAATGGTGATGGCGATGATGATAAGGACTGTAATATTACTAATAATGGTAATTTTGATAATAATGATAATAGTAATGATAATAATGACACTACTACTACTACTACTACTACTACTAACACTAATACTAATGATAATAATAGTAATGATGATAATAATGATAATAATAATAATGCTAATGATAGCAGTGATAACAATAATAATGATAATAATAAAAATGATGAAAATGATGAAATACTAATACTTATGATAACGATTATAATAATAACGATAATCATGACAGTGATATTGATAATAACAACGATATTAGTAATGATATTTATATATCATTGTAATACGAACATTTATATCCAATGATGACTTATAATCCAAAATTAAGGAGTTCTGATGGAATGAAAATATATTAATAGAAAATCTTTACTGTCAATAAAATCAACTCTCAATATTAGTCCTTTTCGTTAAAACTTACAAGTTCTATCTAAGGCAAGAAATTCTTCTGTTAACGTGCTTTTTACCCAATTTTTTTTTGGTATGGGGTAAGCACGGTTGCTTCTTTTTGGAGGACTTTGCTTTGGCTTAGGGGTAGACCGCAGTCCCGATCGGCTGCCCTGCCTGACATCGCTTCAGATCCCGATAGCGTATGTTCATGTATAGTACCAGTCACCAGCGTCCTTCCTCCCAGCAGCGAGGAGTCTTGGCTTGGTTAGGTAGACAATTCGAGACGTGTAAGGTGTGTGTTATGTAATAACACTTGCCTATAATAACGATTCATACAGTACTTATTCTATTAGCATGGTGAAGATATTCTATCTTCGTAACATGGTGAAAAGTGTCTGGAAACAATCACTCGAGGGCAAAAAGGGCATATAAGTGACGTAATTTAGGATATATGACTTCGCAGACAAACATAAGGTGACGTCACCCCGAGGTCGTCAGCTTTCCTCTCCCGTCTGAGGTGCATGAACTCTGCAAAGTCTTGCTCACTGGCTCCTTTGGCTTCTCCGACTTTATTGTGACCGACGAGCAACTGCTGCTCGTACCAAACTCCTAAGGTATGGGGTAACTTCCAGTAATTTTGGTCGAAGGAACTCATGTACAGTTGGTTTCATTAATTCTGGTATTACGTTCTTCATGGGAAGTTAAGGAGACGTGTGGTGATATTATTATTATTATTATTATTATTGTTATTATTATTACTTGCTAAGCTACAACCCTAGATGGAAAAGCATGGTGCTATAAGCCTATGGGCCCCAACAAGGAAAATAGCCCAGTGAGGAAAGGAAACAAGGAAAAATAAAATATTTTAAGAACAGTAACAACATTAGAATAAATATTTCCAATATAAAAACTTTAACAAAATGATAGGAAGAGAAATTAGATAGAATAGTGCGCCCGAGTGTACCGTCAAGTAAGAGATCTCTAACCCAAGACAGTGGAAGACCATGGTACAGAGGCTATGGCACTTCTCAAGACTAGAGAAGAATGGTTTGATTTTAATGTCCTTCTCCTTGAAGAGCTGCTTACCAAAGCTAAAGAGTCTCTTCTACCCTTACCAAGAGGAAAGTAGCCTCTGAACAATTACTGTGCAGTAATTAACCCGTTTGGTGAAGAAGAATTGTTTAGTAATCTCAGTGTTGGCATCTGTATGAGGACAGAGGAGAATCTGTAAAGAATATGCCAGATTATTCGGTGTATGCGTAGGCAAAGGGAAAGTGAACCGTAACCAGAGAGAAGGATCCAATGTAGTACTGGCTGGCCAGTCAAAGGACCCCATAACTCTCTAGCGGTAGTATTTCAACGGGTGGCTGGTGCCCTCACCAACCTTCTACCTGAATCTAAAGATTCAGGTAACGCTGTGTCTAGCAAGAGAGAAACTGTTGGCAACGCTGCTTGTAAAATAAAGTCACTGAGTTTGTAAACAAGTGATCAAAAGCATTTTCATTAATTTTACGAGGTGCTGTAAAGAAAAATCCCCTTGCAAACATAATAAAAATGCTTTTGATCACTGTCTATAAACCCAGCGACTTTGTATTACAAGCAGTGTTGCCCACAGTTTCTCTCTTGCTAAAGACAGCCTTATCTACTACAATGGACAGCTGTCAGACGTCTCATTAACTTCCCGAGAAGTGTACCGGAATTAATGGAGCCAACTTTTACCAACAGCGTCTGGCATCCAAAATTTCTATCAGACGTAACATTACTTGGCTAATCATAAGACCAATTGTGTAGCTGTTACTATTTGCGGACATTTCTGCTGACTGACATTGTGAATATATTAGTTGAATCTCCCTAGTAAAAAAAAAGAAAAAGAAAAAAAAAAAAAAAAACTTATGCAAGGTATTGCTAGATTGAATAGCTATAAACTACAACCTTCGGAAAGAACTATTGTAAACAAGAAGAATGTAAAAACATATATAAACCATTAATACGTGACGAATTATTTAGGTCATCCGAGATAACCCTGACTTTTATCTAACATAGAAATGTTTACAGCTTCTAGCTGACTAATGTAAGAAATGTGTGTGGGACTGGAATGCCAACTACATTAACAATGCAAGGTTATTTACATGGGAAGCAAATAAAAATCAGATTGCATGGGATAGGATTAGTTTAATCACATAATTATGTCTCACCGCGAGCTATGAAAACGAACCCGGTGGTTTGGTCGTAGCACGCTAGCTGTGTAGCTATATTGGAATAGCGTATGTAATAGTTGGATGCAGGCTTCAATTTCACATATGTACTATTATTAGGTTATTATTTACAGGCCACTTACAAGGTATGAGTTGTGCTTGTTTATATGTATCTTTTGGTGCACTAGTTGTACGATATTTATTTGCGTTTTATGTAAGCTAAATACATTTGATTAGCCTACGCTTTCTATATGCTAGCAGCACCTTATAAGCTAACGCTTCTGTACGCTAGTAGCATTTTATAAGCTAACGTTTCTGTACGCTAGTAGCTGCTTGTAAGCTGACGTTTCTGTACGCTAGTAGCACCTTATAAGCTGACGTTTCTGTACGCTATTAGCACCTTATAAGCTGACGTTTCTGAACGCTATTAGCGCCTTATAAGCTGACGTTCCTGTACACTTGTAGAACCTTATAAACTGGCGTTTCTGTACGCTATTAGCACCTTATAAGTTGACATTTTCTGTACACTAGTTATACGCTATTAGTTGTCATATTGAGAGCCATCACTGACTGCGTTTCTCCCACCGACAAATGAGTTTCCATTCCTTCACCAAACTTTTATTTTTACTTCTTCGTCTTTATGGACGTCCTGAGAAATCAGGTCACCTAATCGGATTTTGATTGTCATTCTCACAAATTATGATTTGTGACTTTTGGGTTTCCTTCATCCTTGTAATAGGTCATCATTTGCCTTTATTACTTTGTTCGTGACTGTTTCTTTGTAGTCTTGATTTTGTGGTATGTCTTGTGTCTGCCCCCCCCCCTTTTTATATGCTCTGGTGGAATAATGATTGATGGTCATTGATTTTATAATCCTCTTTACTCATTTATAGGGAACTGTGAAAGATTATTTTTTTACGATGTCATTAGTTTTTGTGTTATCTCTCTTTATATATATATATATATATATATATATATATATATATATATATATATATATATAAATATATTTATATATATACAAATGTATATATATATATATATTTATATATATGTATATATATATGTATATTTATACTTATGTATGTTTGTATGCATATATATATATACATCTATCTATCTATCTATCTATCTACACACACATATATATATATGTATGTATATATATAGATATATATATATATATATATATATATATATATATCTATATATATATATATGTGTATATATATATGTATATACATATATATATATATATATATATATATATATATATATATATATATATATATATATATATATATATATACACTCTACAAACAAAAAATAGAAAGTAGACCTTATAAATCAAAGATCTCGATTGATCATTAAGGAATTTCATTATATGTGTAGCATGTAATAAGTAGAATATTACTCCTGGCGACTGTTTGATAATGATGACACGCGCTCGTAAGCACCCCACTGACCCTCACTGAAACTTGCAACAGACCCTGGGAGTCAAATGAAGGAGGCAATGTGTCCCAATAAGACCCAAAAAGTAAAAGGAACATGAAGAGGGTTTATCACTTTCATTATATCTTATTGCCTTTTCGAAAAGGAGTTCTTTATGTTGAATGAGAAAAGGTCTTATCTCATCGCAATTTCTCATTCACGAACAACTCGCGTTAACTCATTCATTCAAGTTGATCATGAGAAACTGACAGATCTATTTTTGCAATGAAAGTATTACTGCATACGATAAGGACGATAATGATAAGCGTCTGGTCACTGATTTGCTGTTAAGAAATACACGGGGTCTTCCCTCCATCGATTTACTCGATACGTCCAGGGATGAGGGACCCAGGAGGCATCATTATGATACAGGGGGAATATGATTATGCTGATGATTATGATAATGCAGCTGATGGAAATGATTGTGGCGATAGGAGTAACATTAGGAAAAAAAAAGCGCCAGGACTGGCAAACGGGACCTTAGTGAAAGTATCTTTGTATTGTTATGCAGTGGAAGTATATGCTTAACATAGTCGTCAACTAAAACCAGTTGGAATAAGAGGGAAAGGGATAAACGGAGATGAAGGTGACAGAAAGAATAGTATATATTTTTTTTCTGTCTGCCGAGAATACTAGAGACAATCGTTTCGGAATTCTAGAAATAAAACCGAAAATTTCGTTCGAGGATCATGTGGGGAATTCTATATTTATTGTTGTAGACAATCGTTGGACGGGAATGTATTAGTCGTAAAAGTTAGGAAATCGTCAATAAATTTCATGGTGTCTCTAGTATACAAAAAATGATTTTATCTTTTAAGAAATGAAGGTTTTTGGTTATCTGGGTTTACACGCAGTCATTGGTAAAGGATAAACAATGGGAAAATTTCATTAAGAGAAATTAAGATATTTGGTTTTTTATATTTCAATAACTGATATAAATGAAATATTCTTCCACTTGAGAAACTTAGAAGTTAGTTATTTTGCATTGCACATGATCACTAGTGAATAAAGATGAATAAAGGTAATCATTATACTGATAATGAAATGAATAAAGTATCTGTACTAAAAATGTATAAGCTAATAACGATATGCTCAGACACAACTAAATGAAAAAAATTTTATTTATTTTTTTTTAACTTTTAAAAGAAGGCACGAATAACTAAATGGTCAACGCACTCAATTGATTCAATTAACAGCATAATCATAATCTATTCCTTCTAAAAGCAGACACTAAAAGAAGCGTTTAAGAACTCTTGGTCTATATGATCATGAATCTCGAAATGCAATGGTTTTGAATAATAGAATTTTGTGAGCCTTTACGAAGAACTCTTGGTCTATATTATGATCAGGCGTCTCAAAATGGAATTATTTTCAGTAATAGAATTTGGTGAGCCTTTACTTCTCTATATGATCAGTCGTCTGAAAATGGAATTATTTTCAGTAATAGAATTTGGTGAGCCTTTACGAAGAACTCTTGATCTACAGTATATGATCAGGTGTCTCAAAATGGAATTATTTTCAGTAAGAGAAATTGGTGAGCCTTTACGAAGAACTCTTGGTCTATATGATAACGTGGCCCGAAAAGGAATCAATTTCAGTAAGAGAATTTGGTGAGCCTCTACGAAGAACTTTTGGTCTTTATGATCAAGCATCTCAAAATGAAGTTTTTTCAGTAATAGAATTTGGTGAGCCTCTACAAAGATTGCTTGGTCTATATGATCTAGCGTCTCAGAATAGAAATATTTTCAGTCATAGAATTTGGTGAGCCTTTACGAAGAACTCTTGGTTTATATGATCACGCGTCTTGAAATGTTATTATTTTAAGTAACAAAAATTGTTGAGCCTTTGTAGTTCATTGGGATAGAATGTAAAACTACATTTTGTAAGGCAAACAAACACAAGGACACCCCCTAACCTAAGGTTCCTAACTTAACCTAACCTAGGAGCCGTATCCTTACCTACTTAGGCGTTGGGCACAACTGGCCGTACTACCAGCTACGTGGGGTATATGGGCAAAATTTGTGTGAAATCGTGGGTGTGACGCAAGGGGCACGCAACAGTCTTTGACCTCGTAGCCCGCCGTATACCAGCCGTAGAATCTTCGCTCGCTGCACTAAAATGTTCTGCGGCAGTCAAGAAAATTTGTACTCGCATTCAGGATGCACGTTTGACGCAAGTAAGCCGTGCTTGTGACTTACATGCAACTTACGTGCCGTAGGATTTTCTGTGTCATAATCTCCGCACATTGGTCGTGCGTGTATTTGCGTGTAACTTGCGTTACAAGTACGAGCCACGCACGTTTGTCGTACGGAATTAAAGGAAGTACGTGAAGATTCTGCGGCTAGTATACGGCGGGCTACGAGGTCAAAGACTGTTGCGTGCCCCTTGCGTCACGCCCACGATTTCACACAAACTTTGCCCCTATACCCCACGTAGCTGGTAGTACGGCCATTTGTGCCCAAGGCCTTACATCGCAGGAGTTCATGGCTACGACTGAAAAATTCCCAGACATGTATGGCTAAAAAATTCGTACGGGGAGTTGTGCCCAATGCCTTATGCTACCATATTTGTAGCTTACCCTGCCCTAACAAACTACATTCACCGAGAATTTAGACCACATGATGTCGGAATTAAGTCGGGGGGGGGGGGCATTATGCCCCAAGGGGCAACGGTGAGAAAACCCTGCCGTTGCATTGCCGAGTTGATTGGTTAAACAGCAAGAAACAAGAAAGGAGTTGTGAAAGGAAGTAAAATAAAAGACTTGAAAAATAAAGGCTGCTAAGACATTTTGGTGGTGACTTCAGTGGCCTAAGTGAGGTGCACTGAAAGGACTACCCAGTTCCCTGCGAAATCGGTAATGGATGGTTTTGATATCCAAAAAGTGATTCTTGATACAATATACCATTCCAATTAAGCGCTCATGACGTAAAAGTAACACAGGGAAAATATTGTCTCATGATACTTTTTCTAGAACCCTTAACGTAGGAAAGGGACTCATTTGTTTAAGCAAGTATTTGTGTGTTTATGTGTATGGATTTACATATGAGCAAAATGTGGTTTTTTTTATTTGAAAAAGAGTAAAATTAGAACATAAAATGCTTACAACTCGTGGAGCTATGGATAAAATAATAATGGGAATAATTCTAAGAGACAGAAAAAGAGCAACGTGGATGCGAGAGCGAACTAAGGTAAAGGATATTCTAACAACATGTAAGTAAAAGGAATAGATATGGCCAAGCCATACAATGAGAGTAACAAATAATAGATGGACATTGAAAATAACAAAATGGGTCACTAGGGATTGCCAAAGAAGTGAGGGAAGAAAGAGAAGACGACAGGTTGACGAACTTGAAATGTCTGAAGCACCTCAAAATAGAGATCGAAGAGTCTCTAGTGCTGGAAATATGGCACCTCAAAATAGATATCAAGAAACCTCTGATGCTAGAAGTATAGCACCTCAAAATGGAGATCAAAGAGCCTTTAGTGCCAGAAGTATGGCACTTCAAAATAGAGGTCAAAGATCCTCTAATGTTAGAAGTATGGTACCTCTAAATAGAGGTAAAATCCTCTAATGCTAGAGATAAGGCACCTCAAAATAGAGGTAAAAGAATTTCTAATGCAAGAAGTATTGCACCCGAAAATAGAGGTTAGAGCTTCTCATGTTGGAAGTATGGCACCTGAAAATAGAGGTTAAATGGTCTCTAATACTAGAAGTATGGCACTTGAAAATAGAGGTTAAAGAGCCTCTAATGCTAGAAGTATGGCACTTGAAAATAGAGGTTAAAGGGCCTCTAATGCTAGAAGTATGGCACTTGAAAATAGAGGTTAAAGAGCCTCTAATGCAAGAAGTATGGCACTTGAAAATAGAGGTTAAAGAGCCTCTAATGCTAGAAGTATGGCACCTGAAAATAGAGGTTAAAGTCTCTATTGCTAGAAGTATGGAGCTTGAAAATAAAGGTTAAAGAGCCTCTAGTGCTAGAAGTATGGCCCCTGAAAATAGAGGTTAAAGAGCCTCTAGTGCTAGAAGTATGGTACCTCAAAATAGAAGTCAAAGATTACCTAATGTTAGAATTATGGTACCTCAAAATAGAAGTCAAAGATTACCTAATGTTAGAAGTATGGTATTTCTAAATAGATGTATAAAAGATTATAATGCTAGAAGTATGACACCTCAAAATAGAGATATAAAACCCCTAATACTACAGTTGAAGCATGGCATCTGAAAACAGAGGTCAAAGTCTCTAATGCTAGGAGTATGGCACCTTAAAACAGAAGTTAAAGATCCTCCAATGCTAGAGGTAAGGTGTCTCAAAACAGAGGTCAAAGAACCTCTAATGCTGGAAGTATGGCACCTGAAAACAGAGGTCAAACAGCCTCTAATACTAGAGTTAAGGCACCTTTAGATAGAGATAAAAGTACCTCAAAATAGAGGCCAAAGATCATCTAATGCAGGAAGTATGGCTCCTCAAAAAAGGAGGTCAAAGAGTCTCTAATGATAGAGGTAAGGCACATCAAAATAGAGGCCAAAGAACCTCTAATGCTAGTGGTAAGGTACCTTAAAATATAGGTCAAATAGTTTTTAATCTTGGAAGTATGGGACCTCAAAATACGGGCCAAAGAGGTGCTAGAAGTAGGGAACCTCACATTATGGGTACAAATGTTTCTAGTGGTAGGGCACCTCAAAATATAAGCTAAAGCGGTAATCGTACTAGAAGTAGGCCACCTCAAAATAGAGGTCCAAAAGCCACTAATGCTAGATTTTATGCGCCTCAAAATAGACGTCCAAAACCTTTTAATGCTAAAGGTAAGGCTCCTCAAAATGAGATCCAAAAGCCTTCACTGCTAGAGGTAAGGTGCCTAAAAAAACATATGATGCTTGAATTATGGGACCTCAAAATAGAGACCAAAGAGCCTTAAATGCTATAAATCATTATTGACAACCACTGGGATTTTTGGAGGTCACATAGAATTTCATGAAACTGTTTTGAGAATAGAATCTCACACACTCTTTGTTATTACCCAAACATCATATTCCCCTATGATGACACTTGAAATAATCTTCTAAATTCTCAAAGGAACGTTATTACAAATTATAACTGTATTCTGGATATTATGTGATTACATATGGTACAAAGAAGATAGACAGTAATTTATACCTCATTTACCTGTTGTTTTTTTTTATTTCTTAACCGTACTTATCTCAATTTTACCTTATTTTTATTTAGGGGACCTTCAGTAATTTTGCGTATTTAAAGCCTTTGTATACTTCGCACATAAGCACAGATATAAAGGTGGGAAAATACTAGGGTGAAAAATAAAATATAGTTTTATTACTAAATTGCATGAAACTTTTTATAATCATTAAGCATTAAGCAGAAAATACCTTTTAATAATGAATTAACACTTCTTCTTCTTTGTCTACATCTTTTCCCACCTCCATGTGGGGTCGATGAATAATGAATTAACACTTACTTTGGATTAACTGATACCCAAAGGGAACTATGCATGATTAATGCATATAATCTATATATTATGAATATTCATGTGTATATCGTTGTACTATCATTGATTTATAATTTTTATGCAAATAAAGCATTTGTGAATAGATTCACGTTTATATTCTATAAATATTTTTTACCAAAGAAGTATTATGCTCTTTAAGTAATTTTTACCAAAGAAGTATTATGAAATGTATAAAATGTTATGAATTCCAAAAATATTTAATTAAAAAAACCGAGCAAGCATTTCTTAGAGGAACATAAAATACAGAGATATATCCAAAGAATTTAATTACTATTAAAAAAGCTTTTATTTGGAATAACTATGCCTATGCATATCGTGATAATATTTTGTTTCCTTAACCAAATTTTCTAAAATCCTAAAAGTACTTGTTGCCTTTCTCTGAAACTTGATAAGGTTAATAGAATTGTCATTGTTTTTCCCCATTGTCTAGAAATGGACAGAACTTCACTATCGAGAAAAAAAAAATCCGAGAAAAAAGAGAATGAAAGTGAGAAATACTTCCTCAGCATGACCTTTCTACACGAAATATGCGCAATCGTATGGGACCCTCTCATGCTTACAGACACTACTACGGCACAATAAAATGCTCTATTCTTGCATAATATTCATTTCCCCAATGATTCTCCATTGAAACGTCGTCTGACCTAATCACAGCCAAGGGCTGTAACGAGTCACTCTAACCCAATAACGACCCAGTCGTGATTTCAGACGAACCACTTTTTTTTTCCTTCGGACGAAACTATCCCCATCCGGTGGTGTAGAGACCGCGTGTCTAATTTCAACTGGTGGAATTCATCTAATGTTTTTCTTCGCACCAACTTTCCTTATAGACGCTACGTCACGGGACCCTTTGTCTCCCTTTCTTCCAAACAGTCAAGACCACCCTACACCTCACCCCAACCTTTCTTCCAAACAGATATGCCTCCCCCTCCCCAGCCATCTCCCCCCCCCCCCCCCCCCACACGCCAAACCTTCAACCACAATCTCCCACTTCAAGAATTTAACGCTCTTTTTTGGCCAGTGCCGTCGAACATTTTAAGAAAGAAATATATTCAAGATATACATGATTTATGAAACATTTTTTTTTTTCAGATTAAGCTGTTTGTTTAAATATGTGTTAATAATGAATCAAAATTAGAAGAATCGAGTATAGAATATGAGTAACGTTGGATAGCGTTTGCCAAACTATTACATTGAGATTTGAGGATAAATTCGAGTTTATTGCATACATATAACTGGGATTCGACAAATCTATTAAAATACCATTAGAGTGATATTTCTATAAATGGTATGTATAAATGTATGTATAAGAAATGAATGATTACTAAAGTAGTTTATCATAAAATATATTGATATGGGCGAGTTAATAACGAGATAGGATGTTAAATTAAAATAAATTTATCAACCAAAAAACTTTTACAAATAATGATTTATAAATTATCACTTTATGTCTAGGGCTTGGCCAATTGATTTTCTCTCTCTCTCTCTCTCTCTCTCTCTCTCTCTCTCTCTCTCTCTCTCTCTCTCTCTCTCTCTCTCTCTCTCTCTCTTTATATATATATACGTATATATATGTATAAAGTATATATATATATATATATATATATATATATATATATATATATATATATACTGTATATATGTGTGTATATATATACATATATATAAATATATATATGTATATATATATATATATATATATATATATATATATATATATATATACTGTACATATATACGTACATTCATGTAAATACTATCTATCTACATGTATAGACACACACACACACACACACACACATATATATATATATATATATATATATATATATATATATATATATATGTATATTTATAAATACAGTATATATATATATATATATATATATATATATATATATATGTATATATATATATATATATATATATATATATATACTGAACACACATATATAATATGTATATATATATATATATATATATATATATATATGCATATAATAATGTAAAACAAACATACACAAGAGAGAGAGAGAGAGAGAGAGAGAGAGAGAGAGAGAGAGAGAGAGAGAGAGAGAGAGAGAGAGAGAGAGAGAGAGAGAGGGGGGGGGATATTTTAGTACTTCATTTGACGTAGAATGAATAACACAGGGAACCTTTACCCTATAAGCGAGAAATCAGGTAAGCCACTTCTTAATCGCAAAGTGCTTATATAGACTTTCCAAGCATCAAAATGCACCTAAATTACTTTTTAAACTTTTCAATAGTGTCGTTGTTATCCATTGTACTTTTCTCAAAGGGATTAAAAGTTAAAAGTTAAGTTACATTACTATGATAAAATAAATTGTTTGCAATATGCATACTTTTCAGAAAAATGTAGTGAGTGATATAGTTGCTAATAATAGTATTACTTTTCTTACAAATTCTCACTTAATTACTCATTCAGTTACGTTAGTCGTTTTATGATTTAAGTCTATTCAAGTCCTATTTAGGCTTTTATCATTTTATTATGCAGCCATGAAATTACACACAGATACACACACACACATGAGTATACATCCATATCCACAAGCTGTAGTGGCTATTGATAAATTCAAGTTTTCATAAATTAAGGTTTTCATAATCATAAGTTTTGCTGTAAGATGCTGAAACCTCATGAATATGGTCAAAAGGGTTGTGGTGGCCGATGTGGTAACGTCCCTGACTAGTGAACGTCAGACTGAGGTTCGAGTCCCGCTCAAAATCGTTAGTTTCTTTGGTTGCTGCAACCTCACCATCCTTATAAGCTAAGTTTAGGGGGTTTGGGGGAGCCTATAGGTCTATCTGCTGAGTCATCAGCATCCATTGCCTGGCCCTCCTTGGTCATAGCTTGGGTGGAGCGGGGGCTTGGGCGCTGATCATATGTATATAGGGTCAGTCTCTAGGGCATTGTCCTGCTTGATAGGGCAATGTCACTGTCCCTTGCCTCTGCCATTCATGAGTAGCCTTTAAACCTTTAAAGGATTCTACTTGCCTGACTCTTATACGCGTAACCAACGCAGAAGATAACCAAGGTTCTACAGGCTAAAATATGTTACTTATGATTATACCAGTGTAAAATTACTTCGCATATACAAATACGGACCGGTGATGTAGGTATGAATAAATACTTACGTCACAATCATGCATATGTTTGTATAGTAATAATTTAATTCAGACAATTTCTCCTCCTTCGAGAATCTCTTCGATGAATAATAAAGACAGTTTTTTACCAAATTAATAATTTGTAAGAAGAAATTATGAAAAAATAAAAAGCTTCGTGGTAAAACCATCACGTTTTCCTCCATATAAACATCTATGGAGAGAAAATAGATTTTCCCATAAAAAATCGATTGTCGAGTTGTGAAGAAAGATTGCTGCCACATTATACTTTTACTTTGTGTTTATGGTAGGAAACAGAAATGACCATGTTTGCACGTAAAAACCCACAAAAGGAAACACCTCCATAAATCAGATTCGAGATGATAAAAAACATCGAAGAACATTGACATTTTCCCAGCCCTGCTATTGCAATTAAAGAGAAGGGAAGTTAGTCAGCCCTCAGTATTAAGAATGTAATCAGAATATAGACTGAATTGAGAATGGATGACCTCAAAACCTTTTAATAAGCAAGAATGAAGTTAAGGATAAAGGGATCAAATGAGGGATTGAATTCTTTACAAGGGTTGTGGTGGCCGATGTGGTAACATCCCTGACTGGTGAAGGCCAGACTGGGGCTCGAGTCCGCTCAAACTCGATAGTTTCTTTGGTCATTGTAACCTCAGAATCCTTGTGAGCTAAGAATGTGGGGTTTGGGGGAGCTCATAGGTTTATCTGTTGAGTCATCGTTGCTTGGGTGGAGAGGGGACTTGGGTGCTGCTCATATGCATATATGGTCAGTCTCTAGGGCATTGTCCTTCTCGATAGGGCAATGTCACTGTCCCTTGCCTCTGTCATTCATGAGTGGCCTTTAAACCTTTGCAAGGAAGGGTCGCTAATCCGTAAATGGAGTTATCAGGATGTGGTAAGAACACTTTTAGGATGCAAATTAGTACCCGAATGTTTCATCTTATAGAGGAGGAGTTTTATAAGTTTTCCCCTCAAACTTGAGAAAGGATAATCCATCTTAAATGTGAAAAAATGGAACATATTTCATCCCTAATATGAAAGTTTAGAAGGTATTTCATTCTGCATGTGATAAGATTGGGATGCTCAATCTCACACCTGAGGAGAATGAGAGTATTCTATACCACATCTAAACATATATAAGAAGTTTCATCTTACGTATGGGGACCCTCATCACTAAGAGCCTTGATATTTTTGTTTTTGTTTTTCAAGAAACACTTATACCTGACAAGGTTCCCCAGATGACTTCAATTAAGGTTAGTACTGACAGATTTTGGTTCGGTTTTTATTTCAAGCACCACTCCATATCTGGGCATATCAAGCTTCAAGTCTCGTTGTGAAGTGATACCGCTTACAAAAAGCTCACAAGACTTGTTGTAAGTCCTCTGATATTATTTAGTCTAGTAGGTTTCATTCTTCGTTATTACCTTTTTCAACTTGCACTAGACTGAAGGGTTTTGTTGCAAGACTCAAGATAATCTTATATTGGAAAAGCCTTTAAATCTTTCCTATTCAGTCAGTCCAGTGCATAAACATAGCACGATGATTTATAAGGTATTTCATGAATAAGAGAAAAATGACGAAGCAAAAAAGAATTTCTGAAAGCTCAGCAATAAACCCTATCACAACACTTGTACTATTGTATATATATATATATATATATATATATATATATATATATATATATATATATATATATATATATATATATGTTTGTGTGTGTGTGTGTGCGCGTGCGTGTGAGGTAAGGAGTTAGTTCCATATTAAATGAGTTAATAAATGTATGTAATTAGCTATTTTATAAGTTTTGTTCATTAATTAAACAATAGGGAGACAAATGAAGTTAATTGATATGTATATATATGTATATATATATATATATATATATATATATATATATATATATATATATATATAAACACGTAATATACATACACAATATATATACTGTATATATATGTGTGTTTATATATATATATATATATATATATATATATATATATATATATATATATACAAACTCTCAGATATATGTCTTTTTCAAATCTACTTTTTATCGGTTTATCTTCCTATCTACCTGACCATGTCTAAGATTATTTTCTAAGACTTCATTTAACATTTCTCTCTTTCTAGTTACTCAATCCACATGACTTTTACTCCTCCTTCGCCTTTATACTCTCCTTATCTTAACTACTGACCCTCGTTGC
>NC_090763.1:5368954-5386454 GCF_036898095.1 Palaemon carinicauda
ATCTTCCTCTTCTGTTATTCCTCCTCCTCCTCCTTTTCTTCCTCCTCTTCTCTCTACTCCTCTTGCCTCCCTTCATATATTTCCTCTTACAATAACTCCACCTTAAACTTAAGAACCATCAGTATAAAAAAAAAACTTTTTCTTCATAATCTTAGCTCCAGGCGACGTCGTCTTCACATGTCTTGAACAACTTTCAGTTTCCTTTGGCGTGTTTGTGTGAGTCTCCTTTGTGTTTATGCCCTTATTTTATTTGTTTGAGGTAATTGGAAAATGCATTTGCTTGTGAATGTTCATTAGCTAACGTTTGCAGATTTGTTTGTTTACGTTAGTGAGTTCTTGGACACGTTTTTGTGTTAATATACATAAGCCTTGATAACTTCATTCGTGTATACGAGTTTGTGAATGATTTTGTTTATTTAAATTTGGATTTGGGTACGCGTGTCACTGAAAGCATGCATAGGTAGTAAGTTGGCCAGGGTACCAGCCAGCCGTTGAGATAATACCGCTAGAGAATTATGGGGTCCTTTGACTAGCCAGACAGTACTACATTGGATCATTCTCTCTGGTTACGGTTCATTTTCCCTTTGTCTACACATATACCGAATAGTCTGGCCTATTCATTACATATACTAATCTCTCCTCATATATCCTGACAATACTAAGATCACCAAACAATTCTTCTTCGCTTAAGGGGTTAACTACTACAGTTTAATTGTTCAGTAGCCACTTTCCTCTTGGTAAGGGTAGAAGAGACTCTTTAGCTATGGCAAGCAGCTCTTCTAGGAGAGGGACACTCCAAAATTAAACCATTGTCCTCTAGTCTTGGGTAGTGTCATAGGCTCTGTACCATGGCCTACCACTGTTTTGGGTTAGAGTTCTCTTACTTGAGTATAAACTCGGGCACACTATTCTATCTAATTTCTCTTACTTTGGTTTTTTTAAAGTTGCTTTAGTTTATATAGGAAATATATATTTTAATGTTGTTACTGCTCTTCAAATATCTTATTTTTTCTTGTTTCCTTTCCTCACTGGGCTATTTTCTTTGTTGGAGCCCCTGTGCTTATAGCATCCCAGTTTTCCAACAAAGGATGTAGCTTAGCAAGTAATGATAATAATAATAATAATAATAATAATAATAATAATAATAATAATAATAATAATAATAATAATAATAACGCGCACTTTTCGGCATTATTCGTAATAGTATTTAAGAAAACATATGCGTTATTGTTTTTTCTTGAAATATGAGCATCTTTACATTTATTCATTTATTTTTGCATAATTCATTATATATAGATGCGGGCATATGTGCTTGTGTATCTCGATATTTGTCTAATGTTAGATCACCATTTATTGATGAACATTGAGTCAATAACGTAGATAGTTTGACACAAAATAACTTTAATCAACTATTCATTGAGGATCCGAAACTCTGCCTTATGGAATACCATTATTTTTTTCTGAATTCTTATGATTTCAGATTTGATCTTCTCAACTTTATTGGAATTTTAATCAGGTCACTTTGTCACATGTAAGGCAGACCTGAAGAGTCTTCTGGGAACAACAATGAGTCATGAGGGGGCCGTAGATTATTATTATTATTATTATTATTATTATTATTATTATTATTATTATTATTATTATTATTATTATTATTATTATTATTATTATTATTATTATTATTATTATTAGCTTAGCTACAGTCATAGTTTGAAAAGTAGGATGCTATGAGCCCAAGGGTTCCAACAGGGAAAAATAGCCCAGTCAGGAAAGGAAATAAGGAAAAAAATACACAAGAGAAGTAATGAACAGTAATAACATTAGAATAGATCTTTCATATATAAACTATAAAAACTTAAAAAAATAAAACCAAGAGGAAGGGAAATAAGATAAAATAGTGTACCCGTTATTATTATTATTATTATTATTATTATTATTATTATTATTATTATTATTATTATTATTATTATTATTATTATTATTATTATTATTATTATTATTAGTTAAGATACAACCCTAGTTGGAAAAGTAAGATGCTATAAGGCCAAGGGCCCTATCAGTGAAAAATAACCCCGTGAGGAAAGGAAATAAGGAAATAGATAAACTACAAGAGAAGTAATGAACAATTAAAATGGAAAAATTATTTTAAGAACAGTAACAACTTTGAAATGAAAATTTTATACCTAAGGTCAAAAAAAAAAAAAAAAAAAAAAAAAAATAGGACAGAACAGTGTACCCGAGTATACCTTCAAACCAAAAAAGTGAGTAAAAAGGTAAATTCCTCTAGACAAGTACTTCTGAATTTGAATCTCTTATTTACGAGAAGAATTATAAATAGTGCAACTATGATTATGTCGAGCTCTGAGTAGGTTGTCTATTCAAGAATGAATAAATTCCTGGTGTCTGTCAGTATTCGTCTGTCATTATTTGCCACAACCGAAAACATGAAGTGAATTTGCTTCTTTGCAATGTTAAGATGAATAGCATGTCTATCCAATGTGTTTGTAATGGCAATTTTCTATCTTTGAGAAGAAAATACCTCCAACATAAACAGGAGGAATAATTGTTTTTTTTTCTGCAATTTAAAAAAAAAAAATAAAAAAATAAATAAATATATTGTATATTGTAACCAAGCACATAAGAATTTTCGTAAACAGAATACTGTGATACAGATCTCAGTATATCGAGATAATGTTATCTGATAATAATTTTGTGGATTTTGAAATTCTTTGGCACTAATTACAATATGTTAAATTATCAATTTCTATATATCATATCCCTTGTAAAATTAAATATTTCTAACGCAAAAAATAGAAATTGAGATAAAATCATATTGAGGGAACCTTGCAAAGAGTCATTTCGCTTCTCCCTCTTTTTAAATAGAAAAATAAACATAAAGACGAGTTAAAGTATCTACTTTCACTACCTGTCTTACACAACATTGTGAGGAGGCGATGGGATTTGACAAGTCATTACGAGAGGAGGACGCTCGTAATGGAACCCTTCAATCTTCACTGCTGCCTTTACGTCTTGGATTAATCTATCTCTAAACAAACGGAACGGAGAGAGAGAGAGAGACAGAGACAGAGAGAGAGGAGAGAGAGAGAGAGAGAGAGAGAGAGAGAGAGAGAGAGAGAGAGAGAGAGAGAGAGAGAGAGGGGGGAGAGAGAGAGAGAGAGAGAGATTTGAAAAAAATATTACTATATTACGTGGCACTACGTACTGAGAGAGAGAGAGAGAGAGAGAGAGAGAGAGAGAGAGAGAGAGAGATTTGAAAAAAAGATTACTATATTACGTGGCACTACGTACTGAGAGAGAGAGAGAGAGGAGAGAGAGAGAGAGAGAGGAGAGAGAGAGAGAGAGAGAGAGAGAGAGAGAGAGGAGAGAGAGAGAGAGAGAGAGAGTGAGAGAGAGATTTGAAAAAAGATTACTATATTACGTGGCACTACGTACTGAGAGAGAGAGAGAGAGAGAGAGAGAGAGAGAGAGAGAGAGAGAGAGAGAGAGAGAGAGAGAGAGAGAGAAAGAGAGAGAAATTTAAAAAAAGAATTACTATATTACGTGGCACAATAAAGAGAGAGAGAGAGAGAGAGAGAGAGAGAGAGAGAGAGAGAGAGGAGAGAGAGAGAGAGAGAGAGAGAGAGAGAGAGAGATTTAAAAATAGGATAACTATATTACGTGGCACAATAAAGAGAGAGAGAGAGAGAGAGAGAGAGAGAGAGAGAGAGAGAGAGAGAGAGAGAGAGAGATTTAAAAATAGGATAACTATATTACGTGGCACAATAAAGAGAGAGAGAGAGAGAGAGAGAGAGAGAGAGAGAGAGAGAGAGAGAGAGAGAGAGAGAGAGAGAGAGAGAGAGAGGGAGATTTAAAAAAAGGATAACTATATTACGTGGCACAATAAAGAGAGAGAGAGAGAGAGAGAGGGAGATTTAAAAAAAGGATAACTATATTACGTGGCACAATAAAGAGAGAGAGAGAGAGAGAGAGAGAGAGAGAGAGAGAGAGAGAGAGAGAGAGAGAGAGAGAGAGAGAGAGAGAGAGAGGGAGATTTAAAAAAAGGATAACTATATTACGTGGCACAATAAAGAGAGAGAGAGAGAGAGAGAGAGAGAGAGAGAGAGAGAGAGAGAGAGAGAGAGAGAGAGAGATTTAAAAAAAGGATAACTATATTACGTGGCACAATAAAGAGAGAGAGAGAGAGAGAGAGAGAGAGAGAGAGAGAGAGAGAGAGAGAGAGAGAGAGATTACGATGTTATTTGGTAAGCTACGTAATAGAATTATTTCTATAGTAATATCACCCATCATCAAGCACCAATATCCCTTCTATGACGAGTAATATTTTGCTTAGGTCACCTTTTCTTCCTATACAGAAGGTTCAGCTCTCTTTCAACCTTATTCTTATTTCTGCATTTAACGATAACAACGAATTTTTCCACCTCCCCCACCCCCCTTCACCTTGTTTTGAAAGCTGTTGATGACAGTGAAGAAAAAGGTGTCCGTGACATTTTGGGTTATTCGTGTCGCTGGTTGTTTGTATGTTAAACTGGTGTCACAATTTCAAAGGTCAGCTAAAGAATACAAAGAGCTGATTTTTATTGTATGTACGTGAAATGCAATCTGTTAAAGTTGGGTGTTTGGTTTTGCTATTTCAAAAGATTTTTTGGAAGAGTATAATAAGTATATATAATTTTCTTGCGTTACAAGCAAGATATCATCTTGCTTGGATATTTTTTTCTATAATGAAAAAAAACTGATTGATTTTGACAATATTCTATTGTTTCTCATTAATCTTGTCTTCCCTTCAATTAACACTGACATTATCGAAAGTATAGAGTGATTTATTATCCAATTTTTTCATATCTTAATTCTGAAGCATGAAGTGGGAGATGATGAAATGGAGAAGTATTGCATTAAAAGCTCAAGATAGAGACGACTGGCAAAATCTAACTGAGGCCCTTTACGTCCAATAGGCGTAGGAGAAGATGATGATGATGATGATGATGATAAGGATGATGATGATGATGATGAAACATATGATTTTCAAAGACTTCAAAATCTATCAAAAGCTATTTCATAAAGTTTATCACTTTCCCTCATTATAGAGAGAAAGATTCATGAAAAGCTGTTTCATGAACCTTTCTCTCTAGTCTCTTTAGAATAATTTTTTTTTGTAGTTTCTCTGAATTATATTCAGCCCCCTAATTACCTTTGGTATCTTTCTATCAAGGGGTTTCTGACTTCTTTAGCCTTATTTTTCCAATTTTCACAGTAAATTCGAAAGAAAATCTGTATGATTTCAGCTTAAGGTAACCACGATCGTTTACCGAGTTCTGTACTATGAATACAAAGAAGAAGTAACAAAATAATCTGGGGTTATAATGTCAAGGCCGTTTAGATGATCATTCTGTTTTATTGTACCTATAAAACGGCTCGGGGTGGCCACTCACCACCGAAGTGCTAATGGGGAAAGCTTTTCAGATACACTATGAAGTAAAAGTTGAAAGAAGTTGAGCTGTAAGATAGGGAAAAGGAAGTGAGATTGAAACTATTATTATTATTATTATTATTATTATTATTATTATTATTATCATTATTATTATTATTATTATTATTATTATTTTTATTATCATTATTATTATCATTATTATTATTATTGTTGTTGTTGTTTATGTTATTGTTGTTATTATTATCATGATCGTTGTTGTTGCTGTTGTTTTTGTTTTTATTATTAAAATTATTATTATTATTATTATTATTATCATTATTATTATTATTATTTTTATTATTATTATTATTATTATAATTTATATTTATTATTATTATTATTATCATTATTATTAGCTAAGCTACAGGAACTCTGTAAAGACTCATAATCAATGCTTACAGTGCACCACATGAGGAAGATTCGTGACCCTAGTTTATATATGAAAAATCTAATTTAATACTGTTACTGTTCTCAACAAGTTTTGTTTGATTGTTCATTACTTTTCTTGTAGTTTGTTTATTTCCTTTTTTTCCTCTCCTTACTGGCCTATTTTTCCCTGTTGGTGCCCTTTGGCTTATAGCATCTTGGTTTTCCATCTAGCTTATAATAATAATAATAATAATAATAATAATAATAATAATAATAATAATAATGAGAATAATAATAATAATAATAATAATAATAATAATAATAATAATAATAATAATAATAATAATAATAATAATACCCTTCCATGAGAAGTTCTTGGGAAGAAGAAATACATAAGAGTCTCCTTATAGATTATTTGTTAATTATCTTATCTACTTATCTTTTATATCTATTTTATCTATTTATCTTTCATATCTATCTTCTATATTTATCTTGGATATTTATCTTCCTTGTCTATTTTTCTTTGATATCATCTTCTTATATATTTTTTATATTCTTTGCTATCTTTCTTTCATAGTTTACTCTTTATTTCAAGATACCTGTTTCCATTTTTGTCTGCTTAATTAGTGGCTTTCTACTAGGTGACATTTGGGTTTTACAATTAGCGTTTTAGTGTGGCCTTTAAAATCAACAACGACAACAAAAAAACAACAACTATGATAATAATAATAATAATAATAATAATAATAATAATAATAATAATAATAATAATAATAATAATAATAGTAGTAGTAGTAGTAGTAGTAGTAGTAGTAGTACTAGTAGTAGTAGAATATTTTTAATAGCAATGATGATAATCCGTCCCTTTACAGTGATTCTTGTGATACAAGTAGTAATACTAGTAATAGTAATATAATGATAATATTAATTATAATAATCCGTCCCTTTACATCGAGCCTTGTAATACAAACTATTCAATTCTCTTCTTTTGGAGTAATCTCCACAGTCATTAACTCTGCGAGATGGTATGTAGTTTCAAAATCATTATTACTGTGATTAAAGCAATATCTTTGGTTACAAAATGATTAAAAATTCTTCATTGAAATTAGCAACATGACGAATAATAATTTTTGCTTCGAAATTACTTTACAGCATCGTGACATGAACTCGCAGTAAGTCAGAGAAATTTTAAAGGTATGGAAGACATCAGTCACTTCAGTTTCAAATAAAAAAAATACGAATTTTGTTTTTCTAGAATCATGTAACATTCCGTAGATAAGAACAGTAATGATGACGTAATACGTATTGCTGCGCTGTAATGCAAGAATGCTCGGGGGATTTATTTAATGTTCAGTAAATTTATCATGAGAATTTCCAACTGCAGTTTTTTCTCATGATCATGTTTTATGCAATGTCTCTCTTCCTTTTGAAAATTTCTACATTCAAGTTTTGTATTAGATTTCCTTGGACGCATGGAGGATTCAAAATTATCAAAATAATGTGAAAAATTCTATTTTATTTTAATTATTAGTATATCACAAAGGGCATCATTTATATTAATGAAATTATGAATATTTCTGGGTTTTGTGCAAGGTAATGCTTAAGAGCTGGCAGGAGTAATGCCCCCACCCAAAAAAAAAAAAAAAAAAAAAAAAAATATCAATAAAATTACAATATGCGAAAAGGCAAGAATTAAATATCACCAATGATAAGTTCCAAATTGTAAAGAAATATCCCATTAAAAGTTTAACGGTACTTTGAAGTTTTAAGCTTTTCAAAGTTGGAAATTTTTCGGAGTTGAAAGATTATTGAAAGTTGAAGATAGTTTTTTTTTTCTTTTAAATAAAAACATTTTTTTTTTCAAAATTCTAAGTTTTTCGATTTCTCAAAGTTTTTTTTTTTTTTTTCATGTTGATATTTGAAAGTTTCTGTGGACTTTAAATAAATAGTCATACTGTAATATTTGTTCATTTGCATCTAATTAGTAATGACCAGAAGGTCTAAATTAAATGATATTGCAAACAAATTTTGACCGCAGGAACTACAAATATCTTAGATCTTGAATGCTTTTAAAGGAAATAAGTTAGTCAATCGATTTGTATTTGGTCAGTG
The DNA here is from genome assembly GCF_036898095.1 of Palaemon carinicauda. NCBI lineage: Eukaryota > Metazoa > Arthropoda > Malacostraca > Decapoda > Palaemonidae > Palaemon > Palaemon carinicauda. The sequence goes on from NC_090763.1 coordinate 5,376,924, forward strand.
CTGGATTAATCAATCAAAGTTTGACCAAGAAACTAAACGTGCTAATTAAATTAACCTTTTACTAAAGATAAGATGATTTCTAAAACATTTAAAACTAAGATATAATAAACACGACGATTAATCAAGTTGGAAGGACCATAATATAAACGACTATACAGCAAAGCTATAAATGGCGTGTCGGTATTCCAGCTACTAGTTGCAGATATCTTTTTCCTTCTGCTATTTTTATTCTGTCTTCTTATCACTGGCTATATCCTTTTTCCTCTTACTTTTTAATGGGCAAGCATATTTATTAGGGATAAGATGCTGTCTTTTTGCCGAAAGGTTAGCGTCTGATATATTTGTTGATAGTGGCATGTCCATTTATCAAGTTTATCAGCATCCTGACACCTTTCTAGTTTTTATCATCATTGATAATAACCCATTTCCCAAGGCGTTTTCAAGACGAGAATATCAGAAATGTCCTCCGAGTCGAAGCATTGCAGACAATAACCTCTTTGAATTTTCGACGAGCGGAGAGGCTGAAAGGGGATCCAATACCTATCATTTAAGATTTGAACCTTCCCAGGGCAGATGATAAAGGTTCGACTCCGAAGTATGATCTCTGGCCAGAAAATATCTTCTTAGATTCATGGAGTCATTTTATTTAACCTGGAAAAGTTGACGCAGATTATCAAATAGTTTTCGGCACTTTTCTCTAGCAGTATTTTCCTAAGTTTTCTATTCCCACAGTTCGTCTGATGTGGATAATTAGTTTAATTCTAACGCATTAGATATGAATGACATTAACCAACAGTCAAAGACATTATTATCTGATGTAAACATATTCATGTCATTTAACTATCTTTACACATCTGGACACTGACATTTAGGGCAGGGCTTAGTGGCGAGATGTAACCAGACAGGATGTTCGTGTCAACGCCGTCTTTACCAAGCACGATCTCGTGCCTTTTCTCTTTCCCATACATATCAGTGCAGTGCATGTTGTGATTATGTATTCTAGCGGAACATACCATTATCGAACTTGTTTTCCTTATCAATATTTTTTTTGCCATTTCTTCGTGCTATTAGCCATGGAAAAATTAGAATAATTTTTTTCAAGTATCCGGAAGTAACTAAACGTGATTATAAGTAATTTATCGTGAGATTTATGACCATATTAACCGGTACAAGATAGACAAATTATCAATGTTAACTCTCTCTCTCTCTCTCTCTCTCTCTCTCTCTCTCTCTCTCTCTCTCTCTCTCTCTCTCTCTCAATCTTATTTTACTTTCTCTCTTCCAGTACTCTCTCATCCTTTGTTACAAGCTGCCTGCCCAATCAGTCGAAGCATTATTTCTTTCTACCACTTTCATCTTTTTGTGTTTATCTACTGCTTCTTATAAAAAGATAAATTGGATGAAAAAACAGAGGAATGAAGACCTAGATGAGGATTTTCGGAAGTTACATGATGTGGTCAAATAGTTTTTATTTTTATTTTTATCTTTTCTCTGCTTATTACTATTTCCACAGGCTCTCTTATCTTTTCTCTGTCAATTCTAAAATATGCATGTTTGATAGTTGTTTTACTTGTCCTTAAACCTAGGAATGGTATCTTCCTATTCAGGATTTTATACGAAAATTGAAGAAAGAAAAATAAGAAAGGTTGATGAGAAGGACAGATGGGGGAATTTTCACAGAACTTAAGTGATTACAATAGGATTAGTTGCTTTATTTTTAGGAGTAATCCGGAGGTTATAACCTGTTCATGTTGATAATTCTTTCTTACTTACGTATAATTTCGAAGAATGTTCTTAGGTTAACCTATACATCGACCCCACATAAAGGTGGGAAAAGATGCAGACAAAGAAGAAGTTCTTAGGTTAATCTAACAGTTTTATTGGAATATATGAAAGTAAAAAAAGAAATATTAAAGAAGAATATAGAAAATAAGAAAAGTATACAGCTAGTCTGACCAGATTTTTTCTTTTTTTATAATTTTTTATGAAAGCCAAGTTACAACACGGTAAAGTTAAGGTTTCATTGTCCATTAAATCATGAAAGAAACTCGTTCGTTCAAAAGTTATTACAGAAAAAGTCCTCCTTCCAGTATATACGCCTACTGTTACGTCAAGAAGAAAAAAGTCGTCCTGAACGCGTCTTCAAAAATATCTGAAATTCAACCGGTTCTTGTCAACATTCAGGGCAACCCCCAGACGAGTTTCCTCTTAATAATCAAGAGAAATTTTTTTGAGTTCAAGGTTAAAGAAGAAGAAAAATGAGAATATTTTGAATGATTTCCTGCAACATCCTATGGCTCCAAGTGTTTTTGCTCTTTTCACTTGAAAGAAAAGAGAAAGTCTTAAGGTTGAAATGACTGTAATACAGAATTGCAACATCTTCAGTGGGAGGGGGGAGGGGTTGGGGTGTGGATCATCGGAATACCCAACAATTACAAGTAAAGCCTTTGCAAACAAAAGACTTACCAGCTTGTTTGGGGTCAAGAGAGGTCATATATTAGTTAGCCGAGAGCATAATAAGTGGCTGTCTGGTTGATGGTTTGAATGGTTATCATGATATAGGTGTTTTCTTTTTTCCCTCTGAGCATTATACGTGCGGATGCTTTTGTGAATAATATACACAGAAAAAAATTCAAGAATTTTCAAACAAGTTTCTCCTTCTCATGCATTAGCCATCATTCTAATTATTGAAGCTTATTTGGATACCACCCTTTATTTATCTATATATCTATCTATAACAGTCGTAATCCAGTTAGCACACCTTAACATTCTGAAATAGTAACGTATCAGGTTGTCTTTGTTCAGAAGGTGTGAAAGGTCACAGATACTTATGGGTGGGGTCTACAAAGTGAATGTAAGTCTAATACGAATGAGTTTTGGGATTCTATAACCCCGTCCATTTTGGCTAAGACCAACATCTATCCAGATGTAAATTGTATCATACAAGCCTTTCATCTCTCCAAACGGGAAAAGAAGTATTGAAATAATATAAGGTCATCCAAAAAGGTCAGCTAATTCTACAGGGATTTAAAAGGTCACAGAACCATCTTAGGTCTTTTAGAACGATTAGTTGAATATGAAGACCACTTTGATATCTCCAGGGGAGAAGATATTGGTTGAGTATTATTTGGGTCACTTTAGAGAAACTGGAAAAGATTCACCAATTTCAATAGCACTGAGATTCTCTGGGATAGATAAAACATGTTTTGTATCATCCTAGGTTATTTGAAAAGGGTGAAACAAGCTCAAATGGGCCTAGAATATTCTGGATAGGACAAACAGTTTCCTGGAATAAAATCACGACTTTATAAAAAGCTGATTAAATGAATGGAAGTCTTTGAATGCAAATGAAAGATAAATCTCTTTTAGGGAAGGGTCCTATTGAAAAGGAAATGGATTTTCAGAAATATATAAAATATTTTTTAGTGCCTTCTAGGTTATTTGGAAAGGGGGAAACAATTTCTGATAGGCCTAGGATATTCTGGATAGGACTAAAAGTTTCCTGGAATAAAATTACGACTTTATAAAAGGTTGATTAAATGATTGGAAATCTTTGAATGAACATAAAGGATATATGTGTTTTAGGGAGGGCCCCTATTGAAAAGGAAGTGAATTTTCAGAAACACTTCGAGATCCTATAGGTAGGGCAAACCCCTTTTAGAACAACTCAGAGTTGTTAAAAGAATTAGAAATAAACATGAGGTATTTGATGCCATATAATCAATAATTTTAGTATATCTAGCTGCCTTTAGGGACTATTTACCAATCTTTTCTACGAAATAAGTTAGAAATACACTTATGACTTAAACTATAAACAATCTGGTAGTATGTTAGATACTTTTTGTTTGTAGCCTTAATGCATTGCAAAATTATTCCAAACCATTAATACGCATAATACTTGAATTAACAGGAAACATATTATCCTGGACTTTTTTCTTATCAAAGATCTTTCTAGATTTCTGATGAAACCGATTTTTTTTTTCTAAATTTATAGTGCATCTATTGACAATAAAGTTTGTGATTTGCATACATTTTTAGTTGCTTAGCTGATTTTTGTAAAATTACTTACATGAGTAAAACAACATGTAATTATTTCATTTGGCTAATACAATGAAAATGTATTTTTGTGAATATACTGATAAAGTCAAGAATGAAAATATTTATTGGTATGTCACAAATTATTCCTAAAAGTAGAAATAATAATGAAAGACAAGATTTAAACAAAAGTTTTATATGAAGTTGAAAGTTCGGATATTTGGTTTCCAAAAACAACGTAAGATTTTCTTATCCTCAGAAAAAGAATAATTTCGAGTTACAAAATGAACGTATGAATTCCTTAACGTCAAAAGATCTACAAATAGGGTTATGGTGGCCGGTGCAGTAACGTACCTGACAGGTGAACGCCAGACTAGGGTTCGAGTCCCGCTCAAACTCGTTAGTTCCTTTAGTCACTACAACCCCACCATCCTTGTGAGCTAAGGATGGGGGTTTTAGGGGAGCCTATAGGTCTATCTGTTAAGTCATCAGCAGCCATTGCCTGGCCCTCCTTGGTCCTAGCTTGGGTGGAGAGGGTGAATGGGCGCTGATCCTATGTATGTGGTCAGTCTCTAGGGCATTGCCATCAGCAGCCATTACCTTGCCCTCCTTTGTCCTAGCTTGGGTGGAGAGGGGGCTTGGGGGCTGATCATATGTATATATGGTCATTCTCTAGGGCATTGTCCTGCTTGATAGGGCAATGTCACTGTCTCTTGCCTCTGCCATTCATGAGAGGCTTTAAAACCTTTAAATGCATTACGTAAGTCGAAATATATTCAACTTTCTTTAAATTCAATGTTCATGAGTCAGACACTTTATTCCAATCTCTAGTGTAGACCTCATAAAAACCACATAAAGGGAAGGGGGAAAATAAGAAGAGGCTTTCAACTCCAAAAGAACCATTAGACTCGCTTATTGAACGATGGAATTCATCGTCATATTTAAAGATTCAGATCATGATTCGCCAATACTAGTTTGTCCTTTCTTTCTCTTTCCTAATTGGTCTGGAATTCTTAAAGCAGTGTTCCCTGGGGTGAGACTGCATTCAAATTGACCTGTGACGTGAATGTCCTTTCATCCAGTTAGAAACCTGTTTTTAAAATCGAAAGTTCTGTCCTACTATACTTCAGTTGCCTTCGAGATTTCCAGGTTAGTCGAGTTTTTATGCTATCAAAAATTAAATGAAAATTAAATTATCTTTTTTTTTGGTTAAATTTTTATAGTTTATATAGAAAATATTTATTTTAATGTTATTACTGTTTTTGAATTATTTTATTTTTCCTTGTTTCCTTTCCTCATCGGGCTATTTTCCCTGTTGGGGCCCCTGGGCTTCTAGCATCCTGCTTTTCCAACTAAGGTTGTAGCTTAGCAAGTAATAATAATAATAATAATAATAATAATAATAATAATAATAATAATAATAATAATAATAATAATAATAATAATACCTCATTAAAACAGGTATGACGAAAGTTAATTCCTACAAAAGAAAAAGGCCAAGGAGATGTGTAATAGTTTGATTATTCTAGTCTAGTCTCCGAATTATGTGTGCATCCTGTATAAATAGCTGTTGCTTATCTTTGCCCTTATTTGTATTTGTTAATAGAACAGGTTAAAGATTCTCTCTCTCTCTCTCTCTCTCTCTCTCTCTCTCTCTCTCTCTCTCTCTCTCTCTCTCTCTCTCTCTCTCTCTCTCTCTCTCTCTCTCTCTATATATATATATATATATATATATATATATATATATATATATATATATATATATATATATATATATATAAGTGAGACATTCATGAGAATGCAACTTGGTAAGGACCATCACCATATTTTCTCGATAAAAAAAAAAACACCTAAATGAGTTCAAAATGAAAAAGAAAAAAAAAGATGAGTTAACTCTTTATTAGTTGAACAACATTCCATGTTTTATCTTAGAAGAAAATATGTTGAAATGCCAATAAAAGAGGAAATCGTGACGAGAAACATCTACCGAACGCAGTTGAAACTCTGTCCAGGGGTCAAGAAGGTGGATAGCATAAAAACTGGACCGTAAAAGTGGCCAAGAAGTAGTGGGAGAGACGCAGTTACTGGGAAAGGATGGCTTGATTATAGAAGGTTAGGGAGGGAGCGTGTTAGCTGCGGCAAGGGTTTGTCGAATTTAGGCCTTAAGGCCTGGTGCTGGGGCCGGGGAAGTCATTCAGAGCTTGTGTGTAACTGTACAATGGGAGAGGAGAGGTGGGGGGAGATCCTGCAGTTGCAGTATGAGGTACAAGCTAGGAGAGGTTGAATAGAAAGATGGAAGAAAGGAAACAGGGATTAAAATAAAGTATAAGGATACAAACCAAGTGTATCTAGGATCCAAAAGAACGCTGCCGAGTACCTAAAGTATTGCCTACAGTACACCGGATGAGGTGCACTGATGGCATTATTACTTACGTGGTATGAAAGGGAAAGGACGCTGCAATGACAATTTAGTTATGCTTAGTGTGCTATGAGATGTACAGTATCAGCACTATTCACTTGCAGAGAATATGGGAGAACTTAATAATGCAATTTAGATGGTTATTTTGAGTAATTATCCAAAATAATTGTTACTAGCGTCAATATGTATAATTGGGTGTCGGGGTTATATTATATGCGTTTTTCACGCAAGCTTTCTTGTATGGTGTAGCTGTTACCGAAGTCAATATAAAAACTTAATTTCCCTAAGAATATTAGTATTATTATCAATACTATTATCTACATTCTCTTTTACAAATAAGTCCCCGTTTCGTATCCCTCTTATTGATTCATATCTATCTGCATTCCAATTCACGTGGAACTTCCAATGATCCTAGATTCACTTCTTATAAGTCTTTCACTTTCTTCTGCGCTGACCCCGTCCGTCCTTGGCTTCTTTCCAAGTTTTTCCGAAGACGGGTTTTCCTACTTGCTTTGCATCTAGCTTTTTTTTTTCTTTTTATCTCTATATGTGCCGCACACCTTGCTAGGTAATTCTTAGAGCCATGTCTGCGGTTATTTTTCCGCTTTTTAATAGGATTCTTTATTTACCTATTGTTTTACTTTGAATAATGAAATATTTTCTTTCTGATGTTCTAATATATATATATATATATATATATATATATATATATATATATATATATATATATATATATATATATATATATATATATATATATATATATATATATATTCATAGATTTCCGGGAATTGATTCTCAAGAGGTGATGTCAATCCTTACTTACTTACAATTTTTTTTTTCAGAATTCTGTTGTTTAAATGTTATTCTATCAAATAATTCTGAATATTTTGAGAGATGAACAATGAATGCTAAATGTTCCTTATCCCTCTTACTTGTAAAATCTTAAGCAAATGAATTACTAATTCTTATAATATAAGTATCTAATGTATTTACGAAATCTGAAATTTGAATACTGAAAATACACCGAAAGATTTATAGTACTTGTTAAACATAATTTTCTTATGTTTACATAAGGATTTTTCTAAATTATTAAAGTATTCTCTTCGAGATTTGATTTATTAATGTCTTTTAGTAGAATAGTGTGAGGCAATTACAAAAATCTATATTAATGTTTTAAAAAGTATTAATTTTTCGAGAAATATCTTGTGTTTACATTTATTGCGATATTTTTAGTAAGCTAAAAAAGAAAACAATATGAAATTAATGTGGTTTCCTTTCAATAATATTCTCTCTCTCTCTCTCTCTCTCTCTCTCTCTCTCTCTCTCTCTCTCTCTCTCTCTCTCTCTCTCTCTCTCTCTCTCTATTAAAAGTCAATTTAAACTACTTCAGGGCAAGAGATTGGGCTGCAAGGCTCATCTGCAAGTCTGTCATCTTCTCATCCCTTGCCAAGCTATTGAATTTTCCTCCGGCTTCTGTTTTCCCAAACTAGTAAGTTGACAAGGCACCAGTCACCTGTTGAGATACTGCCGCTAAAGAGTTATAGAGTCCTTTGACTGGCCAGACAGTTGTACATTTAATCCTTCTCTCTGGTCACGGTTCATTTTCTCCTTGCCTACATACACACACCGAATAGGCTGGGCTATTCTTTACATATTCTCTCTTGTCCTCATACAACGGACAACACTGATATTACCATACAATTCTTCTTCACCCCAGGGGTTAACTACTGCACTATAATTGTTCGGTGGTCACTTTCCTCTTGGTAAGGGTAGAATGGGCTCTTTAGCTATGGTAAGCAACTCTTCTAGGAGAAGGACACTTCAAAATTAAACCATTGTTCTCTAGTCTTGGGTAGTGCCATAGCCTCTGTACGATGGACTTCCACTGTCTCGGGTTAGAGTTCTCTTACTAGAGGGTACACTCGGACACACTATTCTATCTTATTTCTCTTCCTCTTGTTTTGTTAAAGTTTTTATAGCTTATACAGGAGATTTTTATCTTAATGTAACTGTTCTTAAAATATCTTATATTTCCTTGCTTCTTTTCCTCACTAGGCTATTTTCCCTGTTGGATGCCATCGGCTTATAGCATTCCGCTTTTCCAACTAGGGTTGTAGCTTAGTAAGTAAGTAATAATAATAATAATACAGGAGATTTTTATCTTTATGTAACTGTTATTGAAATCTTTTATATTTCCTTGTTTCCTTTCCTCACTGGGCTATTTTCCCTGTTGGAGCCCTTGGGCTTGTAGCCTTCCACTTTTCCAACTAGGGTTGTAGCTTAGCAAATGATAAGTTTTCCAGTTTCTTTTGATCCTAATAAAAAAGTATATGAATATATGACATATTTCTAGGACATCATCCCATCACTTGCATCTAGTGTTCATGAAGAGCATTTGAACTTTTACCCACTGAAGACATTGAACCAAGGGCCCCTGTAGTTATGAAAAATGCAATCAATGCAAATGGTAACATTGTGATTGAAGTCCAAAAATCTTTTTTCATAGATTGTAGGTGTGTTACGCCTCACAGGAGTTAATTCTTATTATCTTCAAGCTTTTTTCTCCCATATCCTCTTGTGGCTTCACTAAAACGAATTGTTCTTGGGATGTTACAACATACATTTTTTGTTATCTTAACTGTCTTCGCAAGAGGTACATAACGTTGATACTTATTACTCGGTGAGCACTTTCCCTCTTGTTAACTTCCTCAAGTAGTTGTGTCAAGGAATTTTTTTTTTTTTTTTTTTTTTTTAGTAAAGGTATAGGGAGTTTGGCGATCATTTTGTTCGACGTATGGATATGCTTATTGAAATATTTAGCATATATATTCCCATTTCAAAAGTGGTATGATACAACAATGCTTTGGAATGGAACGAGTGAGCTTTCATTGGGTTTGGAAGAGCTTTCCAGGTACTCTTTTTGCAAAAGAGCTATTCTGGAACGAAAAGAGCTTTCCAAGAACAAAAGCTCATCCGAAAAAGACTTCCAGGTTTCAAAGAGCTTTCTAGGTTCGAAAAAGCTTCCAAGGTACGAAAGAGCTTTCTAGGTACAAAAACGCTTTCCAGATACGAAA
>NC_090763.1:5391454-5396454 GCF_036898095.1 Palaemon carinicauda
CAAAGTAGTTTTTTTATGGAGGAAAAAGGTGTCTAATATTGACCTCAAGTACTTCTGTATGGACGAAAAAGGTAGACATATTGACGTAAAGTAGTTCTCTGCGGACGAAAAAGTTACATATATTGACGTAAAATAGTTCTCTATGGACGAAAAAGTTACACACTGACGTAAAGTAGTTATCTATGGACAAAAAAGTAACACATATTGACGTCAAGTAGTTCTCTATGGACGAAAAAGTTACACATATTCACGTAAAGTAGTTCTCTGTGGACGAAAAAGTTAAACATATTGACGTTAAGCAGTTCTCTATGGAAGAAAAAGGTATTGATTGGTAGAGTTGTCAATTGCATGAGAAAAGAGTCAAGTGACAAGGGAGTGAAGCTCATGATGTCCTGGTATTGTAATCCTTATAAATAGGAGACTTTAGCCCAATAAAATTCATAACAATGGGAAGTACTCTACGAGTTTAACTCCCATTATTACTTTATTTCAAACTTCTTCAATATCTTCGGTGCGGGTCAGTTAGTTGTGGGCTGCAAGATTGCAATAGCCCTTGTTCAGGCAATCTACAACAACTGGGTCAGTTAAACTTGAAAGAAGAGCATTATATTTCGTTCGTTCCTTGCGGAACTCTGTAACTTCATGTACTGATTCCCGGGTAAAGGATTTCTTTTGGTAAGTGTCCAGGAGCCCTTTTATCATTAGATTTATCGGGTATCCCGATATTGAGCAAGGGAGAGGTTTACACTTCATGATTTTCAATATTGGGAATCCCTCCGGTTTGGGGTTCCATGATAACATGAGAATTGCAACAGATATACCTACAACACAGTTGATGCCGATAATTGTGTTTAAGACAAGTCCCCCCCCCCCCCCGCCCCCGCCCCATATTTTCATTTCACAGGTCATGGTTCTGATAGTGGCAAGCAAGTGACAACACTCTTCATACATGTCCACTGTTTTATGCGCATGGCTAACTATGACCATAACACCATTGGTTTAAAGTCTGCTAGATAGCACTGCAAGAGAAAAACACTTTAAAAGTTGATTATATTTAAAATTCTTAGCGTAAGGTTGAAATAGTTCAAACATAAGGCTTGATTATCATTAATATTTTTAGACAAAATGCTAAGGGGATGATAGGAAATCCTCTGAAAATGTACGAATGGCAATAGTCTGTGAGGTATTCCTTTTTGCTGGGTAGCTGCAAATCAAATACATCTTGCAACTTTGAATAGAAATCTTTATGGAACTTTGTTTATTAATGGCACTGATGTTGGTTTTAAAATAGGCGAATGATTTTTTGTGTGTGAATAAGATTGTATAGAACTACTTTGGAAGATACAAATTATTATATCATGGTCAGGTATATAAATCATGAGTAAAGTGATTCGTATGACATAGTTAAACTAAAGAAAAGTGATAATTTATTCCATAAATCATGTTAAATACCAAAATTTCAGGAGAAAAAGTTTATTACCCTGCTTAATGGTAAAATTTCCTATTTATTAAAAGGATGTTTTTAAAAGTCTTCGATGGCTCAAACATTGATTTTCATTCTCTCTTTTTTTTTTTTGTGACAAAGTGAATGTAAACCAAGATTCTATAATAAACTTTATACAGATTTGCTCATTTGTGGAACTGTTTGGTTCCTATTTATCGTTTTGTTACTACAGACAAATGTTGTCCGAGTGTAATAAAGAAATATAAGTGTCAAGGAATGCCGTCCACAGTGATTTCTTAAATCAATAGCAGAAAAACATTGCATTCTATTTGTCTCTCATATGTGCTGCATTGTAGCTATCCTGTTTAATTGGTGGGATTTAAATCAATATAATATTAACTACTGTAGATCATAATCGATTCTCATCCATAGGTAAAAGTATTTTATAAAATTGTATTCTGGTCACATATTCTTTTATCGAAGAAAATGAAAGGGAGAAAATTTATTTGTTGGTACTTGAAAACTTTATCAAACTATGCATGTAACAAGGGGGCGTTGACAGAGATGGTGTTTGAATTTTGGGACTTTCAACACACATTTTCCAATGATTGTCCTAAACGGTACATTGAGCGAAATGTTTGGACAATGAAATTTAATATGCATATATATATATATATATATATATATATATATATACATATATAATATATATATATACACACACATACATATGCATATATATATATTTATGTATATATACGTATGTATATATATCTATATATATACATATATATACTTATATATATACAGTATATATATGTATATATATCATATATATATATATATATATATATATATATATACATATATATATATATATTAACATACATATATACACACACATTTATACACATGTATATATATTTATGCATACACACACACACACACACATATATATATATATATATATATATATATATATATATATATATATATATACATGTATATATATATATATATATATACATATACATGTATATATATATATATATATATATATATATATATATATACATATATATATATATATATATATATATATATATATATAGCAGAAAGGCGAAGGAAAGCAGATACTTCAGCATTTGGACAGTTTATTGGCTAAATACTAGCCCAATCACCCAATAGCTATTCTCTACCTACCCTAGAATCACTTTTCATTAAACAGCTATCCCCTACTCTCAATCACTCAACAACCTCTGTTCCTTTACATATTGCCTAACGACTTTCCCACTTAATCTTCAAACCATTACTTACACGCTCTAACGTCTAAACCTCCCCGTCCTTCCATGTCTCAGTCTTGGATTTTTTTCCATACTAGGTGTGTTTCTTTCTTATCCAGAGTTTATTTTATTTTGTCTGTTTTTTTTTCTTTTATTCCAGGTTATTTCAGTGTATTATTGTTTTGATTCCCATATCTATGATGTTTTGTGAATTCTTCTTCAAAGTTTTCTATGCATTTGTTCTGATTTTGATATTGCTCTTTTTCCTATATCATTCATTTAATGTTTTAATGTTTAAATTTTTAATTTTTAATTTGATTTATATGGTTTAATTTATTTTTTAGTATATTTCATCCACTTCATTTTTTAAGTATTTCGATGTATTTGTTATAATTCTTGCCTTTTTAACAGAATTTCGTTGACTAACGTAATGTCTATTGATCTGTGTTTTACATTCCTTCTTTAGCTCCGATGATGGGAAATGTTGTTCCCGAAAGCTTAGCCAATAAACTGTCCAAATGCTGAAGTATCTGCTTTCCTTCGCCTTTCTGCTAAACCTCAATCTTTCTAGAAGCGAAAATGCCATTAGTTATATATATATATATATATATATATATATATATATATATATATATATATATATATATATATATATATATATATATATACACGCTCACACACACACACACATATATATATATATATATATATATATATATATATATATATATATATATATATATATATATATCTATATACCTACATACATATACATACATATATATATATATATATATATATATATATATATATCTATATACCTACATACATATACATACATATATATATATATATATATATATATATATATATATATATATATATATACACGCTCACACACACACACACACATATATATATATATATATATATATATATATATATATATATATACATACATATACATATATATATAATATATATATATATATATATATATATATATATATATATAATATACATATATATATATATATATATATATATGTATATGTATATAATATATATATATATATATATATATATATATATATATATATATATATATGTATATGTATATAATAGAGAGAGAGAGAGAGAGAGAGAGAGAGAGAGAGAGAGAGAGAGAGAGAGAGATTCTAAGCGAATGTCTATTTTTACCTTTCGTAAACATGACAAATGTATTGTTACAAATAGTGTATTTTCATTATACCTGCTGCAACTACACATTTATCAAGGCAGTAATCCTATTGTCAAGACATACCTAGAACAAAAACAAGTAATTCTTGTTATGAAAGGGGTTTTCTTTGAGAATTGAGAATAAATCAATGATTATATCGTTCAATAACAATAACTTACTTTAAGCATTACGGCACTCCAAGAAAAAGGCGTTTAAGAAAATCTTTCAACCATGCCAATTACAAAAGGAAGTTTATTTGCTAATATTGCACAGTACTTACGTCTATTACTGTAAGCCCCCATTATTGACTAGTGAGAATTAAATTTAAAAAATGAGTCGTTATAATAATTGCTTCAATAAAAAATACCATAGAATATAAACAATGATATTAGTCTATTATGATATTTCTATTTTAGCAAATTTAAAAGGCCAAGTTATCATATTTTGACTTTCAACGATTCATAAAACTATATCTATAAGACTTTTCATGAATAGACTATTTTGTTTACTTGACGTTAGCAGATTTTATTTTACTGTATGAAATGATGTACCAATGTTTGTTAGATTTATATACTTAAATTTCTTTGTAATTGCGTTAAAGGCTATTGTATAATTGCCAAAATTTGATTATAAAGCTGTATAGAAATAAAGAGGATTTATTTGCCTAACTATAAATCTGATTATAAAGCTGTGTAGAAATAAAGAGGGTTTATTTGCCCAACTATGAACCTGATTATAAAGCTGTGTAGAAATGAAGTTTTAGTTGCCTAACTATGAGCCTGATTATAAAGCTGTAGAGAAATGAAGAGGTTTTATTTGCCTAACTATGAACCTGATTATAAAGCTGTATAGAAATAAAGAGGCTTTATTTGCCTAACTTTGAACCTGATTATTAAGTTGTGTAGATATGAAGAGGTTTTATTTGCCTAACTATAAATCTGATTATAATGGTGTATAGAAACAAAGAGGCTTTGTTTGCCTAACGATGAATCTGATTATAAAGCTATATAAAAATAAAGAATCTTAACTGCCTAACTATAAATTTCTAAAACTT
>NC_090763.1:5401454-5406454 GCF_036898095.1 Palaemon carinicauda
TCTCTCTCTCGCTCTCTCTCTTCTCTCTCCTCTCTCTCTCTCTCTCTCTCTCTCTTTCTCACACCTCAAAACATGATGTTGTTGCCACTTGCTTGTTCAGTTTTGCGTCACATATTTGGTAAGACATGATTAATACTTACAGAGAAGTTAAGCTGTTGTCATTTGTTAAAAGGTCATGGAAATAATATACACTTTTCAAAGTAACATGTGATAATAATAATAATAATAATATTCATAACAACAACAACAATAACAGCAATAATAACACTAATGATAATACTGATCATCTTGATATTACTACGAATATTAGTTAAAAATGTCTGAATTAGAGCATTAAAGATACAAAAAGAAAAAAAAAAACACACACACACAGCAAAGACATTTGCTGTATGATATCTTTGAATTCAGTTGAAATAACTCTTAAAAGCTCGGGACTTGAGCTTAAATATTGACGCTTATACATGCGTAGCAACAAGAGAGAGAGAGAGAGAGAGAGAGAGAGAGAGAGAGAGAGAGAGAGAGATAGTGGGGACGGAGTTTAAAGAAATGGGGCTTGATATATTTAATGATAGTACGACATTTCTTATCATACCGTTTATTGATAGTTTATTTGCAGTTACAAACACAAACATACACTTGCCACATGCACACATTCACTCTCTGTATACATACATACATATACATATGTATATATATATATATATATATATATATATATAAACATACGACAATTACACAAGCATACACAGATATATGTACAGCCATATAATATGAAGATTAAATTGTAGCGTAAATTGCAGTTCGTCACCTGAAGTTGAACAGACGAGAAGGTTAATTCATTAATTCATTTCACCCATCATAGCAACGCCCAAAAAAATACGTGAAGAAAAGCAAAGCATTTCATGTTGACATTTACATTCTAAAAGTAAGCAACGAAACTAGAGGTATACCACAATTTCGTCGAGTTCAAGTAACCAGTGAAAGTATTGCCCAAAACAACTCCCACGCCATTTGCAATCAAGATATTGAAGAACAACGAAATCTGTGTTGTCGTTCGGTTGCATGACTATCATTTGCTCCGGTTTGGAAGGAATAAAAGGAATTAAACGCCATATAATTTGTTATTTCATCTAAGATAATTTATTTCTTCGGTTTTGGAACGAGACGCAATGACCTGCTATATCGTTGATGACAGCGAAAGAAGAAGATTGTTCCCTTGGGCGGTGACGTCACTCCCATAAAGAACCAAAGTTGATTCCTCGACTGCTGTTGACCTTCGTTCCTTTTCGTTATTTTTGTTTGTTCTATTTATTTATTTTGCGCGTCACGTTTCGTTGTGACACTGCGTGAATTTTGAAAGAGGAATGCCCTATTACTTGGCAGACTTAACTTTTCTACATGCTTAATTTCAGGAGTATTAGATGCGTACATTTGAACGTTTACTGACAAGTGCTAAAGTCTATCAAGAAATTTTATGTAAGTCTCACTTATAAGGCTGAATAAAAGAGCGGGGTTCAAGGAAGTGTTAGTGTCAATACGTTGAATAAAATATAAAACGTCCAGGAAGCTTGCAATAAGCCTCAGCAGTCCTCTGCAGGCTGCAATAGTTTGCAATTATTCATAAAACTCTAACTGGCACTTTAAGATCGTATGAATTACGGTAGAATTAAAAAAAAATGAAGGTCGGTATGGCAAGATCCTGCTGCCACAAGGATTTTTTCAGTGTTTATTTTAATATTACAACAAAATAATTATCATAATGTTGTAGGGCTTTTGTTATATGCAGAAGTATATATATGTATATATACTGTGTATATATACATACATATATGTATATTTATATATATACACATATATATACATAAATATAATTTATATATATATATATATATATATATATATACATATATATATTTATATATATACATGCATACATAAACACAAACACACACACACAAACATTTATATATGTATATAAATAAACATACATATATATATATATATATAGAGAGAGAGAGAGAGAGAGAGAGAGAGAGAGAGAGAGAGAGAGAGATACATTGCTTATCATTAGGGAGTTGAATGGTTAATAATTCAAGAAGCATTAACATAATATCTTCGGCTTCTAGATATATATTTTAAGGTGATAAAACTAGTATCCTTATAAATATATCAGACAGAAATATGGTTATAATATAGATGATAGAAAAGGCTTTTACAAACCTCCAATTCGAAACTTCTTTTTGTCTTTCTCCACACAACCCGTATTCTGATTTACATTTCGATAGGAAAAAGAATTTTGATTTATATATACTGTATTATATATATATATATATATGCATATATATATATTTATATATATATATATATATATATATATACATTTATATATGGATATGAATACATAGATATATATATAAATATATATATATATATATATATATATATAAAAGGTAATTATAAGTTGAGATAATTCCTCCATTTCAATATTTTTTTTTTGTTTTTGTTTTGGAGGCTATCATTTGCATATCACAAATTTAGCTAAATCAGTTACATCATAGTTAGTTAAAAATATATTTACAATTTACCTGTATAATTATACACAGATAAAACTCGAAAAATTTTACGACACGCATAAATCAGCCTCCAAAATCATCCCATGTATATGTAAACCTTTTAAAAGCAATTATTCAGCAATTATATTAATGTTTATAATGTGAAAACTTTCGAATAATTTTCGTTTCTTTCCTCTAACCCAACTTTCGCCCGAAGCTCCCAGCCTGTTTACACTTCATGCTTGGGCATCTCCTTAACGTTTATTCAAGACATGTTTCAAACCGGTTTTAAGTTTATTGCTATTCCAGCAATGAAGTGAAAACTGGCATGAGTAGTAGAAGAGCGCTGAGGTTTATAATTTATATAAATTTCCATAGTAAAAATACTTGTAATAGTCATTTGAATATGACATATTTAATTCTCTTGATAGAAAGTATTTTTTTTTAATCTCTATTCCCAAGAATAGGTTGTTATGGCCAATATGATTCCTGTAAATATTATGGTAGAAATATATGATTATTTACATATCTGTCTCAGTAGGGATGCATACACGTAGTTTGAAAATTTAGTTTTAAAGATTTATAGGCAGCTCATGAATGGCAGAGACAAGGGACACGGACATTGCCCTAGCATGCAGGACAATGCCCTAGAGAGTGACCATAGATACTATGACCAGCGCCTAAGCCCACTCTCCACCCAAGGTAAGACCAAGGAGGGCCAGGCAATGGCTGCTGATGACTTAGCAGATAGACCTATAGGCTCCCCAAAACCTCTCTTCATTGGCGCACAAGGATGGTGAAGTTGCAGCGACCAAAGGAACTAGCAAATTTGAGCAGGACTCGAACCACACTCTGGCGTTCACCAGTCAGGGACGATACCACATCGGCCTCCACAACTATAAGAACATTATAGTTAGAAACATTTTATTAAACACCATTATAGATTAGGTTGTTTTTCAATGAATCATATTGGAATTTAAACACCTAATGTACTTTATGTTACCAGTATGGACCATGAGTGCATATCTTAAACCTTTTCAACACGCAATAAGGGTTTCTATATACATGTTAATAACTATTTATATGCTTATCAAATACGATTAAAACAGTCGACACTAAAACAATTTATTATTATTATTATTATTATTATTATAATTATTATCATCATTATTATTATTATTATTATTATTATTATTATTATTATTACTTGTTAAGCTACAACCTTAGTTGGAAAAGCAGGATGCAATAAGCCCAAGGGCCCCAACTGGGAAAATCGCCCAGTGAGGAAAGGAAACAAGTAACAAAATTAAAATAAATTTAGTACATAATTGATCTAATATAATCTAATTATGCACATCATTGAGTCTGTGAACGAAAACTTGTATTCAAGTTTTCCCCCAGGGGTGATTTATGTATAAAATGGTTATATCTAGTGGGAGGGGGAGGGAGAGGGGAAAGGAGAGGGTAAAGGTGAATGGGGAGAGGGAGAGGGTCCTTTCCAGGGGGCCGGATGTTACAGCTAAGTGATAATATCAAGGTACTCTCAAGTTCCACACCTTTTAAATCGGGCATTTCCTCACGCAAGGGTCTAATTGTGTTTGACCTTATTCTGCTCCTACAAGAATGACCTAGATTCTAAAACCATTAATTTTAATCGTCAAATTAGAATCGAAGGCTTTAGATAAAAAACTACAAGTCGTCCGAAAAATACTTCGGAAAGATAATTTTCTTCGGCTCGGTTTCAGTAAAAACTGGGTTAAACTTTTTTTTTTTTTTTGTTAAGCTTGTTTTTTCTAGAAAGTCTTTTTGTTATGCATTTAAATAGTAAGAAAATCTACAAAATGTGATGAATTTATATTCGAAAAATAGTTGAACTACTTAGAAGATTAGGAATAAAAAAGCTGTGTAACACAATATGTATTACAACAAGATTATCTCACTTAGAATTTATTTTGAAATCAAAATTACCGACACAGTTTTCCATTTCAATTGGGTCAAATTGTTGTAAATTCTTTTACATCAATTATTTTAATCGCTTTATCACCCTCTTCTCAACCTCATTTCACCCATCTACCCCTCTTTCAGCTCCATTTTATAACCACCCCAACCATCCAGAAACGACCCTTACAATTAGCCATTCGTGCAAAACAATAAGAAAGGCATAAATCAGAAATATAATATGCCGATAATGCAGCCATTACTATGAACCCAGTAACGACATTAAAGAAAATTGCATATGAAATCATGACCGTATAGCTTTTAAATCGACCGATTTCCTGGCGTCGCATTGCAAGTTGCTGCTGGAACGACGGCAAGAGGCGAGTGTTTGCAGGAAGCGAATGATTATGCTCATCGTTATGATGGAGGACCTCAATGTCATAGCCTGGAGCCGTTTGCTGTAGCCCGAAGCCGTTGATTTCGTCTACAACTGTCTTGCAACGATAAATG
>NC_090763.1:5413954-5423954 GCF_036898095.1 Palaemon carinicauda
ATTTAGAATGGTAGAGAAAGTGGAAACTTTGCGCTAATGACCGTGAATAATGGGGAAAATCTCTAGTAACCAAGCTGAAGAAAACTTATGGAAAATTATATGAGAGAGAGAGAGAGAGAGAGAGAGAGAGAGAGAGAGAGAGAGAGAGAGATAACATTATAACTCAAAAGTCGATTTTCATATTAGTTTAAGTACGTAAACTTATGAAATCCTTATGTAGCAGATGGAATTCTAAGCAAAAATCTTCAAAGCAAAATGTTGACTGAAACTCAAGTGATATCAGGGACGCTGTTGATTACTGGTACTCAGGCATTGCTGCGTATCATAGACCATATATCAGACTTTCTTGTATATTTCAAAAGGGAGAAATGATTCAAAACATGTCAAACACACATAACTTGAGGCTGTGAAAGGCAAGAATGTTTTCATTTTCCAATGAAGACATCTTTTTACTAACAGACTTTGGAAGTTATTCTGAAAATAGGAATTGATGTGCAAAGATAGTAATTGAGACAGAAAGTGTAATGGGGAGATGGGAGAGGGGAGAATACGCCATGGAATTAAATTACTTCAAAATGAAATTGAGAAGACACCATGAAAATAGATTACTTCAACATGAATTTGCGAAAAGATTGATTGAAAGGATAATTTGATAATGAATTAGCTAAGCAACAAGTGTATATAGGAGTCCATGGAAGTATTGAAAATACTCTTTATAGAATCAAGGGCTAGAACTTTTAAAATGGTAAATAGATGTAAGAGTTTTTATCATCAAACACGCGGAAACGCAAAAGTAGAGCCACTTCTAATGATAGCTGACTTTAGAACGATGCCAAGTTAAAGGAATCTCAGATTGTAAAGCTATTAAAATATCAGAGGTTATATCTAGTGAATTTTACACAACACTGGTGGTTTCAGTTTGCTGATATTATAGAAAAGCAAATGATTATTTAGGATAATACCAGCATTGCAATAAAGTTGATAACCAAAAGAGAGGAACAAGAAAAAAGAATAGAAATCATTATATGAATTTATGTATACATCCTTTTTAAAGAAGTACAAATCAGATTGAATAACTGACTAGACTGCAAAAGAATTGCAGGATCTAAATATATTAAGAATTTGAGTATTTAAATAAAATGAGAAAGCCAAGAACATTATTCATAAATGTCAGCAGAGAAATAAGTTAGTATTGAGGCATTCTGTAGGCCTAAGGAGTAGAGTAGAGGCCAGTTGGGGTGGTTGGTGCAGGGGCGCTGTAGCCTCCACCAATGGAACCGCCACCGATGGAACCTCCGCCAATGGAACCACCACCGATGGAACCACCTCCGATGGAACCACCTCCGATGAATCCTCCAGCTCCACCAGCGCCTCCTCCGAATCCAGAACCTCCATGGCCACCACCGAATCCAGAGCCTCCAAGACCACCGGCTCCACCAAATCCACCTCCGATGGCACCTCCACCAATACCTCCAGCGCCTCCTCCAATCACTTGACCGCTTGCCTGGGCAGCAGAGCTGAGGGCAGTCTGGAGATCAATGCCACCAGGAAGAGATGGGTTATCATTAGGTCCATAGTTGACGAAGTAAACTTCAGGGTTCTGCTTGGCTGGGGCGGGCACCTCAATGACCTTGGGACCTTCGTTAGGTGACTGCTTGTTGAGGACGTAGACAACGTGCTTCTGCTGGGGTGGGGGGATGACGATGGGGTCCTGACCTTCGGCCTGGTCGGGAGTGCGGATGAAGACGATGTTGTGCTCTACCTTTGGTGGGGGGATGACGGGTGGGGGGCCGCTGTAAGTGTTGTCCTGAGCGGGAGCGGAGTAGACGAACACGTGACGGCTGACTTCGGGGACTACGCAGGATCCATCAACGTGGAGGATCTCACCATCACGGCATCCACCTCCGAAGCCACCAGCTCCACCGCCGAATCCACCGGCTCCACCTCCGAAGCCACCGGCTCCACCACCGAATCCACCACCGGCTCCACCACCGAATCCACCACCGGCTCCACCTCCGAAGCCGCCGGATCCACCACCGAAACCACCACCGGCTCCACCTCCGAAGCCGCCGCTAGATCCATGGGAGAAGCCAGGACCGGATGGCACTGACGAGCTGTACCCACCGTTGGGGGCAGCAACTGCAGTTGCAAGAAGGGCAGCGGATAAAACCTGGAAAAGGGAGAGGTCATGAGAAGCACGTCGTGGTGTCTAAAGGGCTGTAGATTAAACTGGGAAGTTATTTGAAAGGATTTTGCCTATCCTGACTGTCTACAAATAAGATTTGTCCATTTCAAAACAGAGGGATGTGTTCTTCCATCGTACAAACATTTTCATGTTCGAATGTCACAGTGATTTGAAATTAATTATAGTATAAGGTCACAATGGTCAAAAGGTTCAAGTTATAAGAGATTGAATAGGATTAACTTTCTTAAGTACATGGGGTTTTGTGAGGACGTCTGAGGACTTTGCATTTGTAAAACTTCTTAAAACATTTATCTTTATATTTTCAAATCTGTATTATGTATTTTTAGTGTAATTGTGAATCTCTATAAAGGTATACTTAGATATTGAATTAAAAGTTCAAGAAAGAGATGACTGGCGAAATCTAACTGAGGCCCTGTACGTGTTTCGGATAAGGTATGGATTCTATGGCGGAAATATAATTTTCTATACAATTCAAACGTGAAAGACTAAAAAAGAAAAATATGAGAAAATTTTGAATCGAGGGAATAAGGAATTCTGTACTTTATATATAACACAAAATTATGCCCATCAAACTATTTTTCCTTTGCCCATTTTGATTTTGGAACGTATTTAAAAAAAGAAAAAAAAAATCAATGTGAATAGATGAAGTACCATTCAAGTTACAATTAGTTTAATGGAATCTTGATGAATATTAGATATATTTAGATTATTATGGTGAATGATAATTCGGATAATATTATTCAAATTCTAATTCAATTCCAAAGCTTGTAAAAATGGCAAAATCTAGATTATTAGATTACGTTTATAAAATATACGTGTAATAAAAGATAATTTGACTTTCATACAGGGAATAGTGGTGCAGAACGAGCAGAAAGGGTAACTGATAATTAGAGACAATCACTTTTCCTTTGTGGAGCGCATGTTATAAATCGCCTGTGTAATAAGCTCTGGCTTCGGGTAGAACCATGACTTGCGAACCGGGAAATAAGGTCACAAGGGAACTGGGTCTGACGACTGACAATCCCTTTACGTGGAATAAAAGTCATGGGATAGGAAACCGGTTCTTGGAGGCTACTTCCGGTCAAGGGAATGGACTGGAGCAAGAAAAAAGCTGGAATCGAAGGCTGAAAGTAATAGGTTTCATTGCCTCGTCTTTTGAGACATACTGGAATTTATAAAGTCTTTGCGGACTGGTTAGCTAAAAAAGAGTTTGGGAGATCAATGAATCTTCAACTCACACAATTACTCGATATCGTTTAGCTATTCAAATTCTGCAATTCAAGGAAAAGTTTTGCTAATAATGCGAATTAGACAAACCAGACACCAAAAGTGAAGGTCTGGGAAGCTTTTAATAAAAACCGGAAAGAAGAAGAAGTATTCTTTCTGGGCTGTCAGAGAAAGCAAATTGTATTGAGGAAATGCACGTTCCAGAGGTTACGAAGGTCTTGATTGATAGCGTATTATGCAATAGAAGAACAATGGGAAGAAGTAAGAGCATAAAAGTGATAAATCGGAAGGCAGTGACTAAAGGAAGAGATGGCAATGTAGCATCTCAAGGTTCTAAGAAAGTGAAGTGGTGGAAGAAAGTGAAGAAAAAGAAGAAGAAAAAAAATCGTAGGAAGATGAGAATAAGATGAAGAGGAGGAGGAGATAACAATAGATGTATCATACGAATGACTGGATCATTTACAGGAGTTGCTATATCAGTCAATGCAGAAGCTTTAGAATGCTAAGTCATGATATTTTTTTCTTCGGCAGCACAATCACAGTTCGGTAGTCTTTATTATATACGAAGTGTCAGTTCGTGTTGCTCTAAAAGTTGCAACACAACATCTGGGTGCTGTGAGTAAATGTAGGTTAAAGACAAAAAAAATTTAATTCACCAGTACCTGTTCTTAGAGCATTTGCAAAATATTTACTGCATGGGATTGGATATTGAGGTTATTGTTGAATGAATATTTAGTTTTCAAAATAATCAAAAAGATGTTCTTATTCTGAATCTTAAGAGATGCGTAGAATCTATTCATATTTTATATTTTAGTTTCTAGATAAGTAACAGCCCAATTGGAGAAAATATATTTTAGGTTCACGAAGCTTGAAGTATTTGAAATTTAATATTCAATTTTTGCGACTTAAAGCATGGACAAAATACATTGCATGATGGTAAACGATGTGAAACAAGAGTGAAAGGGCGAATTAAGAAAAACCGAGTTAAGAAGAGAATCATTTTTCAAGGAAAAGCTAAAGACGTCAAATTATATCCATTAGAATGTTTAAGAGCTTTTTGTTCGGTGTTAAGGTCTTACGAACCCGAATTATTTCTATATTTATGCTCTGTGAGAGGGAATTGCTAAAGGAAATTGTCATTATGAGTAGACTGTTTTACCGAGGTATTTCGGAATAAATGTATAATGATGAGAGAATGTATTTTGGGCCACCCAAAGCAGATGTGACGTAAGAATATTGAATGCTTCTGTTTTGACTACGTGAAGACTCTGGCCTTCAGATTAAGGTAAAACTTCTAAAATTAGATAATGCATCCGATCTCGACAAGAAAATTTAATAATTGTTATAGCAAGGAACTATCATGAGAAAAATATCATAGTAAGTGATTATCAAAATATTAGATAACACTAAAAGATCAATTTAGGTGATGAATATTATACCAAAATGGAGTAAACAAAGTGAAATGTCAAGAGATTATTCAAGAGAGGACGGATTTGAAGGTTGAGGACTAATTTCAAGCTCACAGGTATTTTGCAAAATTGGCAGAAGAAAACCTTGTATGAGACCTTCTATAAATCTTGAGAAACGAGAGAGAGAGAGAGAGAGAGAGAGAGAGAGAGAGAGAGAGAGAGAGAGAGAGAGAGAGAGAGAGAGTGGGATGCAAATGCCGTAAGAATATCTTCTTTAGAACATAAACAAGACGGGAGAGGGACCTTCAGCCTGATAATTGCTCACTGACACGTATACTCTGACACGCAAGCTAGAAAGCGAGTTTAGATAAGAGAGGTACAGGATACATATGTGTCAATGATTCTTTTTTTTTCAAGTGGGGTAAGAAAGGCATCATGATCTATGCAAAAGGTTTTGATAACAGATTGATAATAATGTATAAAGGGGTACGTAAAGGCGGAAGATTAAATCATTTGTATATATATGTATATACGTATACAGTATATATATATATATATATATATATATATATATATATATATATATATATATATATATATATATATACACGCACACACACACACACACACATATATATATATATATATATATATATATATATATATACAGTAGGTATGTATGTATAAAGAGAGAGAGAGAGAGAGAGAGAGAGAGAGAGAGAGAGAGAGAGAGAGAGAGAGAGACTTTCGTCGAAGAGTCACTTATAGGACATTAAACAGAAAAAGAGACCATGACTTGTGTTTCAGTCTATCAGATCGGATGAGCTCAGCAAAGGAGAAAGTCGCCATGACTAGTCATGATATTAGGCTGGTCAGGAGCTGGCGCTCATTCTGGGGTATTCCGGGCCGGCCAGTTCATGAGGTGCGCTTGTCTTATGACACCAAGTTGCGGAAACGAGGGACTTACGTAATGATGAAACTACTTTTTTTTTCTTTACTATAAACGTCTATTGTTTTAAGTGCGATTGCTTTCTGACTTCCTTATGAATTAGGATTAGGATTTACATTTTAACTTGGTTACTTTTAATGCATGAAAGGTTAATTTATTATTTGGCAGGTTGAGTTATATTGTTGATACTTGAGGGGGGTGAAATTTGCAAAAGATTTAAGTAAATATGGGTTACAATGAGGCCTGAAACTAGATGAAGTAAGTTATTACTTGTTTGTACATTAACTAATGCTGTATCATTCGAGACACGAGTTTTGAAATTTCAATATGATACTAGTTTTAAAATTAGGCTCAAAATGTATTAATGTGGACGGTAGCATCCATGCAGTTCATTTGACCTACATAACATCGTATAGAAACTTATAGGTCGAGTGTCTTTGATATTCAAAACTTTGGTTTATGCAAGTTTATGACTTTTAGATATATATTGAGCGTCTCTGCATCACTCTATATGAAAATGGAAACTTAAAAAAAATTTAATTTTCAACTAATTAGAAAAAAAACGCATTATTGCAAATGTAAAACTAATGAGTTTATCTAGTTGAATACTTAGCATAAGCATTCTTAAGTTAACCAACAAATTCTACTAGAACACAAGAAGGCTAAATATGCACTGCTATCGTAGATACTGAATAAACATAACAGTATATTTAGTAGTTAATGAATAGTTGACCATAGTGAACTAGTGCTGTCTGTCCGTAGTTGTCATCATCTGGATGTCAGTCGAAAGTCACACGCGACCTGAAACTCTGAAACTGCTGAACAGATTTAGATCAAATTTTGAAAAAAAAAAATAAATAAATTGTCCCTATAAATGTTTTGTCATAAATAATGAAAAGGTTATTTTGTAAAGAGTAAATATTGAGATTTTGGATTAAATTTTCAAGAAAGAGCATTCAAATTTAGGTTATAATAAATGTCTTTTAATTGATAGTCCAACTATTGCCTGAGAATTATCAAGTCTTGTGAAATTTGATATAAAGAATCCAATTAATAATATCTATGATTTTTATATTTTTGATGGATTCAAATTAACAAATCTTATAAGTTAATTACAAATAAACAAATGAGTAGTAATATATGTTATATTGAGATAAAAAAACATGCTTGGGAAGTTATTTCTAAGCAGATTTCCCCTTATACAACGGAAAATAGCAGCCGAAACTAAAGATAAGCGAAAAATTTTTACTTTGAAAGATGAATGACTTTCAACCAAAAGGAGGAATGGAAAGATTCTAGAAGAATAAACATGCATATCGTAACCAGATTCAAAAAATGATGAAGAATAACATCGGAAGATATATTTCTATATATTACAATAAAAGTATAAGTAGATTTTTTTATAAGACTGAAATGATGAGAATGTGTGAAATATCTTAGATCATATGAGTGGAATCTGACAAGGAAGATAATTAAGAATCTTAGAAATAGAATTTTCCATGCAAATATATTTGGCAAAAATATTCTCAGTTTTGAATGACCATTTCAGAGGAAAATATATGAAAAGAGTTGAAATCTTTTTTTAGAATAATATATCCAATTTCAAACTTGACCAGAGAAAGGCATGAGCATGAATCGTGATCCAGTTTTTCAACTGTTGGTCAAGAAATGCTGAGTATTCGCCAGTCTATTTCAGGTTGAAAGCCTAACAAAGAGCCTTTACTCTTAAGTGTTCAGAAATGAAAGATTTATCAGGGTGCTCTTGTGTAAATTCTGATTAACTATTTTGCCAAATACAGTGATAAAACAATACAAATATATATATATATATATATATATATATATATATATATAGTTAGATAAATCTATATACATACATACATATATATATATATATATATATATATATATATATATATATATATATATATATATATATAAAGAGAGAGAGAGAGAGAGAGAGAGAGAGAGAGAGAGAGAGAGAGAGAGAGAGAGAGCCCTTTGTTATAAATAAAAGCTAACTTTAAGTGATGATGATTACTCTGAATATAATGATAATTTGGATTTCTCTTATCAGTATGTCTAAAACTTTAGCACTTTTTAGTCGAAAGCAATTGTATCTACCTATATCTCCTGGCAGATATGAAGATAGAAATACAAAATATAAAGAGGCATTTACTAATTCATAATACAAGGTATTCTGTAGATGAATGGTAGGCGATACTAAATTTATATGAAAGCTAAAACATTATTCGAATGCAAGTTTGGTAAGTCTGTCTTTGTAAAATAATTTACGATTGAACAATCGAAACAAGATTGCAAGGAAGCTTTTCTTTGAATATAAGTTTTTCATTAAAGGGATTTTAGAATATGCAGTAAAATCTAGCACGGTGAAACATTAACTATGCACGAAATATACGTAAGCCTTCCTTCACTGGCCATCTATAAAACCATTTCAGATAACCCAACTACTATACATAACAGAAATATTCAAGATTAAGATAGTAAAATTTCCAAAGATAATCTGGCAAGCAATAGAATGTACCATGTGGATGAATGGAAATTAGTAACTAGGCCTATGGGACGTGGGAGATGCAATCCCCTACATAGAGTCTACAAATCTACAAGCACTGGATACGAAGAATCACTTGACTGGAAAGACGTGGCAAAGGGTTACAGCGAGGCCTGGAAGCCGCTGGAGCGAATGAGAGTGAGAGTTACTGTACACGGAAGAATGAGAGCAACTGTATAAACAGTGGCTTTCTGGAGTAGGACTCACCAGATACTTCATGTTTGAAGGCGGTGAAGAGATGATATGGAGGAAGGCTCTCCGCCGCTCTTATATACCCGACAATTCTCTTTCAAGAAAGCCACGCCTCTCCTTGACCCTCGTTCTACGGCACTCCTCCTCCTACAGCCTTCCTCCTACCTTCCTCTTACTCCTCCTCCTCCTCCTCCTCCTTCACAGTTCCCTACGTCATCGTCATCATGGTGATCAGCGCCAGTAACAGAAGTAAAAAAAAAAAAAAAAGTTACCACATCGTGTCTCTCAATTTCTAGTTGCCGTCTTCCGTAAGGTTTCCTCTCACCTTCCGTGGATTCCATTTCCAGTTCCACTTCCAGTTTAAATGTTTCCGTTGTTTCTATTCACATTTCTATTTCTATTTTACTTTCTTTCATTTCATTTTTATCAGTTTTATCTCAGTCGATGTCATTTCCTCAACAGAGTTGATCCAATATTCTTCTATTTCAATTATGACTTTTTGTCTGGCAATCTTAATTAGATCTTAAATTCGTTATTAAATTGATTTCTTTTAATTTCCTTCATTTGCTTTCTTCAGTTCTTTCAGATTTCATCGATTATATTAATTCTAACTCTCTACTTGTGAGACTATGATCTCATCATCTTTTTTATTCTAATTTTTCTCTATTGATCTATTTTACCTTAATTCAATTCCATGACCCCATATCACTGTGTCAACAATCATCTATTTGATTTATTTCTACCATGTCTATTATGGACTCTTATTCCAAATTCACTTAGTTTTGCTGCTCCATTTTTTCGGGATTTTCTCTAACAATAACTCTATGTTCACCTGCTTACTCTAAATTCATTCCTGATTTTCTACTATCTCTATTATGGGCTTTTATTCCAAATTCACTTAGTTTTGCAGTTCCATTTTTTCTGGATTTTCTCTAACATTAACTTTATGTTCATCAAGTCCTTATTTCTCTGATTTTTTATTTTTCAGTTTTAAAAAAATCTTACTATTTTTCACCTAACCCAGAGGTCGGCCTAATCCACGCTAAACATATACAAATTATCTTCCTTTCTCTCTCACTGATGCTCTTATTCTTCGTTCGTGTTTTATATTTTTTTTTTCTCCAATTTCCATTCTCTTCTTTCTACCGATCTCTGCAGTATTAGTCTGTACCGCTCTTGATTCCTTTTTTAATTTTTTTTTTCTGCATTTCGCTCAATCTCAGGTTTCCCGTTCGTATTTCTTCTCTGCTTACATAATGTCTTATTATCTTGCCCTTCAATTCAGATAACCCAATTCTAGTCTGCCTTTCTCTGTGTGTATGTTCGTGTATGTATTTTCATATTTCAATTCTAGCCTTCAGAATAAAGCCCTCAGAAGAATATTGGGAATTAAAAGGCAGGATAGGATTAGAAATGAAACTATAAGAGAGATTACTCGAGTAACT
>NC_090763.1:5433954-5463954 GCF_036898095.1 Palaemon carinicauda
CATGGAACTAGAATAGATTATTTTTTTTACATATTTGTAGTTATTTTAATTGGAAATTTAAATAATCTATTATGAAATGAGGCTCAATGAGAATAGAACTATTTTTGCCTCTGAGAGAGAGAGAGAGAGAGAGAGAGAGAGAGAGAGAGAGAGAGAGAGAGAGAGAGAGAGAGAGAGAGAGAGAGATTATTTAAAACTTACTGAACCGATATGTCAATTTTTGTGATTGTGTCATTTCAATTCATTGGTTTATTTCTCCTCATAACTTACCCCAAGGATGGATCGTCAAAGACATACCCTCCCGTAACTGTGACAGTGATTGCGTATTTGATCAAGGCAGCTATCTTCATTACTGCAAGATCTTTGATCAGAAAGCATCTATAACGTTTAAAACGTTTCCAGAAGACTAAAATTACTGCCATATCTTTGCTCAGACAGCATCTATAACGTTTAAAACTCCCCCAGAAGCTTAAAATTACTGACATATCTTTGCTCAGAGAGTATCAATAACGTTTAAAACGGTTCCAGAAGACTAAAATTACTGCCATATCTTTGCTCAGACAGCATAACGTTTAAAACTCCCCCAGAAGCTTAAAATTACTTACATATCTTTGCTCAGAGAGTATCTATAACGTTTAAAACGGTTCCAGAAGACTAAAATTACTGCCATATCTTTGCTCAGAGAGCATCTATAACGTTTAAAACTCCCCCAGAAGCTTAAAATTACTGACATATCTTTGCTCAGAGAGTATCTATAACGTTTAAAACGTTTTCAGAAGACTAAAATTATTGCCATATCTTTGCTCAGACAGCATCTATAACGTCTAAAACGCCTCCAGAAGACTAAAATTACCGACAGATCTTTGCTCAGAGAGCATCTATAACGTTTAAAGCGCTTCCAGAAGACTTATCATATTAACCTAGTTTGGTAAGCAAGTTTTCAAGTTACATTTTCAGGCAGCTGAAGGAAATTCTGTTTTATTTTTAATCTTTTTTTTTATTTTTTGGTTGAAGCTTTGGGTAATCATAAAATTCCTTGCAAATTACCAAACATAAAAAAAGTCAACGGCTACTGGCCATCTTTAAATTTGAAACATAGAAATAAAGTTTTTCCTATTACCATTCCAAGAAATAAAAAACAAAACAAGTAAACTGATAAAATCAAAAATATAAACAAAACCTTCATGAGAAAACAATTAACCGTAAAAACGATAGATATCACTACAAAATATATATATAAAAAAAAATCGAAAGTCTCGTTATTCAAAGTGATTAGCAACAGCCAATTTACCTCTAGGTCGTTCAAATGTTCATTATCTATCTTTCTTGGCAAATTGTTATTACTTTTATAGGTTTCCTTGAAGCATTGCTTGCTGTCTGGTTGGCTCCTGGTAATTAACACTCCTGCAAAGTAGCTGTAAAATTTTACAAATTGCTTCGTGTTTTATTTTTGTTATCATCATCATTATTATTATTATTATTATTATTATTATTATTATTATTATTATTATTATTATTATTATTATTATTATTATTATTATTATTATTATTATTATTGTGGTAAGCAACAAACAATCACATGCATGTTAGAAATAATTTTTTTCTCTACAGACTGGGTTTGATCTAGATGAGAAGTAGAAATTTATTTTCATTACCTCCGCTAACGAAGTTGGAAGGAGGTTATGTTTTAATCCTGTTTGTGTGTTTGTTTATGTGTGATTGTTTGTGAGCACCTTCCTGGCCACAACTTTAATCGTAGAGTAATGAAACTTGCAAGAATTGAATTTTATGTAAAAAAACTGATGATTAAACTTTGGAAGGTCAAGGCCAAAGGTCAAGGTCACAGTCAAGCAAAATGTCTAATTCATGTAATCAGTCATAAGTTTGGACATCGTTGTCACAGAAACTTAAAACTTGGTTAATGTTCTAGTGTAGGAAAATACACGCCAATTAATAAATGTTATGGTCATTGGTCATGGTCGATTAGGTCAAGGTTGAGTTCAAGGTCAAGGTCAAGCAAAAAGTCAAATTCCGGTCATCAACATATAGACAATTTTAATGGTAAAGTAATGAAACTTGGATGAATTTTAAACTATTATATGAAGATTGGGAAATGATAAAATTTTGGAAGGTTAAAGGTCAAGGTCACAGATAAGCAAAACGTCCATATCACATAATCAGCCATAAGGTTAGACATCGTCGTCACAGAGACTTCAAACTTGGTTCATATTTGAGTATATGAAAATTCACGCAAATTAATACATGTTGAGGCAAAGGTCAAAGTCAAGGTCAAGCGAATGGTCGAGAAATAAGCTGCCGCTGTGGAGGTCTGCGATCTACTAAGTGCCCCTCTACTTATAATTGTTACTATCATTACCACAAACAACAATGTCAGAAGAAATACGCTGTAGTTGAATCCATGAAAGTTTTTTTTCTTATATCTAAATTTCTAGGATGAAAATATATATAAAAAGCACATCATATGAACTGAGATTTAGGTGACTAGAAGCAAATATTATGCAGCTTCACTTATTCCTCAAAGTATTTACAGATTTTATTTTAATTGCAAATTCAGTTAAAAATACAGCTTATAACTTTCAAAAATTTGTAGAACGAAAAATATATTGAACTAAGAAGAATTTAATAATACGTTTACTTTGGTAATCTTATTAATGAAATATATGATAACTAAATTTCCAATGAAATACTAGGGTACAGTCATAGTTGTGTATGAAACTCTCTTTAGTATATAACGGATGATTAGTTTAAAGGTTTGAAGGCCGCTCATGAATGGCAGGAGCAAGGGACAGTGACATTGTCCTATCAAGCAGGACAAGGCCTTAGAGACTGACCATATATACATTTGATCAGTGCCCAAGCCCCTTCTCCACCCAAGCTACGATTAATGAGGGCTAGGCAGTGGCTGCTGATAACTCAGCAAAGAGACATGTAGGCTCCATCAAAACCCCTATCCGTAGCTCACAAGGATGATGAGATTGCAGTGATTAAAGGAACAAACGAGTTTGAGTGGGATTCAAACCCCAGTCTGGCGTTTACCAATCAGGGACGTTACCACATCAGCCACCACAGATGGGCTATAATAATAACTCGTTTCTCTATCAAAGATGATAATGTGTATTTTGCCCTTTGATACCACTAGACCAAACTTATTTCTCTGTCTCAAAATATGACAAGGTTGCTCCCTCAGTTGCCAAAGAAAATTCCGATTTACAGGAACCTTTCATAAACAAGGAAGATTAAACAAGCTGTTCTGTAATAGGTGGGTCGTAACGTTGTTTGTTGGCTGAGTTACTGACTGAGTGCTACTTGTCACTTGGCATTTAATTCTGTTTTCATGTTATAATTTTAAGCAATATTCTGTAAAGCGAGACCCTTTTAGTCAATGATTTTAGATGAATACACTGTCGACAGCCACCTGGTGCCTTTTAAAGTTTTGGTTAAAGGACTTAAGGATTTATTCCTCCATACCCTTTAAACAGCATGTTTGTAATAGGCTGCAATCATAATAATATATTTTTAGCCCTTCTTATAACTTTTAGAAATCCAGTAATTATGTGAAGCAAAATTTTCATTGGCTAATAATCATATAACTAAATTCAAACGATGTTTGCACTGCTCGCCTAAAGGGGATTTCTAGCAATATTTTTATATAAAAACGCAAAGAACCAAAGAAACACAGAAAATGTCTCCCTTGAATTAAAGACAAAAAATAAAATAGAATAACGATGATACAAGTATTTTGGCTCACTATCCGATGCCGCGTTGAAATTTCCAATCACTCTTGCATAGAAAAAGTTCTGAAAATCATTGTGAATTAGTTTGAATAGAATACTATACACGATTGATTGATTGATTTGGACATTTCTGGCATCCATACTATACACGAGTAATGCATTTTGTTCGAAGAGAAATCGTGAACCACGTAAATATCAGTGCACATTTTCTGCAATTTGTCTGCAAACTGGACGAGTCTGTTCTATTTTTAGAACTCCACACACCAAAACTCGGTTAGTGTTCTGCTGACTGGAATTCACACGGCATGTTGATAACGGCTACACACTTTTTATCTAGTCCTCCAGTTTCGTAATATCTGCTTTTTCCATCTCTATTACATTTTTGAGTATCTGATTAAGTTGCAAAGGTATTTGCAAGATTTTGATTTCTAAAGGCAGATTTTTAACCCTTATCTGGTGTTCATATAAATTCCCTCTTGTATATATTGATGTTTATATAGATTTTCAACGTTGAAACTATACCAGTTAATTTTGTTGCTAAGAAAACAGGCAACAACTTATTTGCTGACATATTGCGAGAGTGTGAAATTTATTAACCATCAATTTATTTCTAGTTTGTATTTATGTTGGTTCATAATCTATTTATGATGCGAATCTGAAACTCAAACCCCACTACTTCTCTTGGTATTTGATATCTTTCTAATGTAATAATACTTGTCTGTGAACGAAGAAACTGATCATTTTTTCTGTCTTATCACTGGACGCGGTTCCCTAAGAAAGTTATTTTACCGTTAAAATGCCGATAATAAAAAAAAAATTATATGCGTCTTCAACGCTAAATTGCTGAGAAAATTTGATGAGTAATAAGATTGAGAATTACATGGTGGCTATAGTTATTTATTCTTTTGAGTTTTTATATTGAGTCTAAGAACTTAGCTCAGTTCAATGCTCAAAAAAATCACAACGATCGTTAAGGCAGATTTTCTTTTTTTTTGCTTTAATTTTGAGAGTTTTAAAGAATGCCATGTAATATTACTTTTACTTAATTTTTCTCGGTTTTAACCTTACGTAATCAACTGTTCTTTCTTTTTCATTATTTTTCCTTTCCATTTCTATATAAACATTTGTATATTTTGAGCTATCTTCTAATTTTGAGAATGTTAAATAGTCAAACATAATATTTCCTATCTAATTTCATCTGTTCCCACTCGTAGTTTACGTAATCAAACGTCCTTTCTTTTCCATTTATTTTCATCTTACTTTCTTTATAAACATCTGTATATTGCTAGGTCTCCTTTGACGTATTGCCAAAACCGGCACTATCTCTTGCAACTGAAAGTGACCATCGGTATTTTGACGTTGTGCCAAGCATCTGGTCACTGGACACGTCCATGAAGATGTCCATCACCATATCACGTAACGAATAAAGGATAATGTTAGTGGCCATAACTGTCACGCCTACTGTTACTACTGCTATCCTCTTTCCATTAAGGGAGGTGATGCTTTCTACTTCCATTACTACTGGCATTTTTTAGCTTCAACAGCTTTAAGGGTTTTAGGGACCGCTCATGAATGGTAGAGGCAAGGGACAGTGACATTGCCCTATCAAGCAGGAATATGCCCTATGCCCTAAAGACTGACCATATTACATATGATCAGCACCCAAGCCCCCTCTCCACCCAAGCAATATACAAGGGGGGCCAGGCAATGACTGCTGATGACTCGACAGATAAACCTATATGCTCCCCCAAACCCCTATCCTTAGCTTACAAGGTCAGTGAAGCTGCAGCAACAAAGGAACTAACAATTAGTAAGGACGCTACCTTCAGGCTACCATTGCAACAACAGCAAAAAATATTTTTGCTGTAAAATGATGAACGTACAATAGCAGTATTTCATGCTACAGTAATTGCTCTTACATTGCTTCTATTAGTAGCAATTGTTATTGCTGTATTTCCATGAAGACCGGTAGTGGCTGTTACCGATTCTGCTACTGTAATTAATGTTTTCATTACTCAGTGCAAACGTTTCTTTTTCTTATTTTCGATATATCTAATCTCTTACAATCATACTATTCAACTTCTTTAACTTTAAATGGTTTCAGTCTCACTCCTTATCCAAGAACAAGCCTTATTTTGCTTATAAAAAAGATGTCCGGTTTGTATGGATCTGTTATAATCTTATTGGCTTGCAACATAACAGTATTGACAGGAAGAACTAACTAAACATGGAAAAGACAGATTAAACATTACTGATTTACATAAATAATCCTAATTGAATTATACGCATAATTCTGATTGGTTTAGACAAATAATTTAAATTAAAGTCACACCATATGACTACGATTGCACTTAAACAAAGTCCGCTCGTGAATCCAGACGCATATTCAATATAATATATAACAAGCATTGTGTTTCTGCCATCTTTCCAGCCTGGTGCACACTGCTCGTGCAATATAATCTATTTCTCGCAAGCAGCCGTTGATTTTTTAAACCATCCCCCGTCCCCTCCAGTCTCAATGCCTTTGTACGATTTTTTGCTCCCTATTCTGCTCTCGATTCTTTTGTCTATCACACGTTTGCTTGCAATAAATTTTTTCGTCCTTTTTAATCTAAAGCTATTGTCAGCCTTTCACCCTGCGTCTATTGTGCTATCTTTATCAGTAGTCTATTATTAAGAGTTGCCGTTGGCATTGCCGTTCTTTTAGGATAGTTATCACGACAGCCGATCTTTTAGGGAATGGAATTGCTCATTCATTACTGGATTTTCCTTTGTTTATCGAATTGTTTATTTTTTTTGTGTGAGTAATTTCTTAATAAGGAATGATTGGATGATTGCTAGGTTTCACATATGTACTGTAAATTTTTACCTTATGTTTTTTTTTTTTTTTTTTAGTTTATTTGAATCAAGTTCCTTGAAGTTATTTTTTATTTGGGTTTAAATTTTATTGTCAGTCAAATTTTGGGCTGCCTTATCTCCTTAAACTTAATTCGGGTGGAATTTTAGAATACTATAATAAGAAAATAAGTGAAAAGATAAATAGATAATTGAACGAATGATAAATAAAAGCATGAATAGCTAAAAGTAAATTGATACGATGATGAAAATGATTAAAAATTTCAAGTCTTGTAATTTAAAGATCAATTCATCATAGAAAGGAACACCCAGTTTTCCCAATTATTATCTTCTATTTTTTCTTATATTATGTAATTTTAATATATGTGGATGAAATACGATTACGAAGTATTTAGATTCTGATTTTTCTTGCATAAGATGCTTGAAGGGCTTTTAAATAAGAGTAGAAATGACAAATTATTTTTCCTTTCGGCTCCAAGTCGTTCAGCCATCGTAACAGATTCGTTTTTTTTTGCAAGGAAATCTGCAAGATTATCATTAGGTTGCAATACAGTAATATTATTATTATAAAATCCCCCCAAAATATCAAAGCTATATCCTTAGTAACATTTATATTTACACGGACTTTCTTTTCAAACGCAATGCCGTATATTGGAATACTAATCAAGTTTATTTTAGCAAAATTGTAATATATTACAATTTATAAGTAGTAATATAATGCTGCATTCGATAAAAAAATCACCAGTTCATAAAAACAAATTTACTAATTATAGGTAAAATGTGAGAGAATCTAGCCCTGAAGGGACACATATGAATTGAAAATGATAACTTGATAATAAAAACAATTTGCCTCAGCACAAGTTTGCTTTAGTTAGTTGAGAGATTCAGTACTTCTTGGTATTTTGAAAGGTTGCCAGTATTAACCTATAAAATTCAAGCAATCTATTTCATCTTGCATTTAGAACTGCATGACTGCATAAAATCGTATGGTAAAGTTTAGTTGGATTCATATATTATATAGTATTGTACACTGCTAAGAATTTGTCTTAAACAAATGGTATAAATCCTGGAATAAATGTTGTGTGGCATT
Organism: Palaemon carinicauda; assembly: GCF_036898095.1. Lineage (NCBI taxonomy): Eukaryota > Metazoa > Arthropoda > Malacostraca > Decapoda > Palaemonidae > Palaemon > Palaemon carinicauda. Next base: position 5,441,656 of record NC_090763.1, read on the forward strand.
TACCGTTTTAAAAACGGATATATTGACGTTAAGGAGTGATATGATGGTCACCAACCCATAAAAGGTAATAGTAAAGTAGGGCAAAATTTACGGTCGCCTGTATTTACTGAAATACGGCTGAGAACACTATATTCTTCCGAAGAATTTCCGATTGATATTACGTTTTTTTTTTAAGTGTACTTAACCATAAAAAAACAAGTAGAATAGGTCTTTGCCAGAAATGTAAGTAGAAATATGAAGCTAGTATATAGTTTTTCAAAAAAGAAAAAAAAGATAAAACAAATGAAGTGACAGACCCATCTTTTGAACAAAGGAATATTAAAAACATAAGAAAAAAACATAGAAGCTTGTTAAGGAATCTGACAGGAGACAGAAACGGTAAATTGTGACACTATTTACTGAACTTTACTTACAAACTTTGAGAGAATGGAGTCTCGGGGTATGACTCTGCACTCCATAATTATAGATAAGACGTCGAATGACTTCAAAATATTTGCAACTGAAAGATTACTCCCTCGTATTTTTTCAAAGGTCAAATGCTGGGGTCAGGAAATTCCCAAGATGTTCACATGTGACCCAGTGACCTGGTATTTCGAAATGTTGAGTTTCATGGTTAGATTATTTAAGAATTCAATTGAAAATTACCAGTAACCCTCAAGCTGCAAGAAATATATAGTAGAAAAAAAAAAAACTGGAAATATGATTAATAGCATAAATGTCTTTGGTCTTTTAATTTGTTGAACTTCATTCGTTAATGACAAGGTTACTATAAGTGTTTTTAAATCTTTGATGTGATATGAAAAATTAAGAACTATTTAGATCACTCGAGGCTGTGGTTAATTTCCCAATCTTTAAAAAACACACATGAAAAAGTTAAATAAAGTCAATATGTTAAATGAATAAAGTGAAATAAAGTAAATAAGATAATAAGATAAAGTCTTAAAGCAACTTTCAATTGACCTTGAAAGTCTTTTATGAGTGGTAATTGACCATAATGGTACCTGAGAAGTCATCAAAGTGAGTGAGTGTGAGATTTTAGATGAAACTTAAAAAGGTAAGATTGGTATGACATAGTTAAAGGAAATCCGAAAATGATATGAAACCCCTTTTTTCTGAATGATTTGATTCTGGATGAATCATGATTGGGGAGAGTACTGAAAAAAATCTAAAATTTAGATTTCGGTGGTGTTATTATGAGTGTAATGGAAAGCCTTGTACAGTCCGTATTTTATATGTAAACTCTTCTATTATACAAAGAACAACTTGAGAAACTAGAAAGTTCTAGTTACGTATATAGGGAAAAAATATGAAATCACACCTGCTACACCTTTGGATATAAAAGAGTAATTCTTGATATCAAGTTTTGAAATCATGATTTGCATGACGAATCAATAACGTGATCTTGCTTGAGGGTACACTCGGGCACACTATTCTATCTTATTTCACTTCCACTTGTTTCGTTAAAGTTTTTATAGTTTATATAGAAAATATTTATTTCAATGTTGTTACTTTTCTTGAAATATTTAATTTATCCAGTTTTCTTTCCTCACTGGGCTATTTTCCCTGTTGGAGGCCCCGGGCTTATATCATCCTGATTTTCCAACTAAGGTTGTAGCTTAGCAAGTAATGATAATAATCTGTATATGATATCTGCTTTGAATACCCTTGAGGCTTCTTTTTCTTATTAGGTTGGTCGTTCGGACATAGAGAAATTTCTCTCGATTTGTATGACATTTCAAGTTATTTCACTGTTTATATTGATTGCGAGGAGCCATTTTGCTTTTCTTTCTTTAAATGCGCACGAATATTAAAACCTTTGCAATGCTTATTCACCGCTGGGCCCCGTTATCTCTTGCTGTTGAAACCCATCGCTCGTCATATATAGAATTAAAAAATGGGTTTTACCAGACGCTTTTTTCGTTTTATTTTATCTTTTTGGGGGCGGGGCTGAGGGTGGAGGGTGGCTGAGGTTGGAGGGCAATCCGGTAGGGAAATGCATGATAACTTAATATTTAGTTTCTTCTCTACAGTTACCATTATCAATGAGATTTTGCATTAGATTATTAATAGGCTTATATTTAGAGCTTTCTTTTTTTTTTTTATTTTATAACTCTTTTTCATGATATGCCGGAATTGAAGAGACGATACTGACTCATAGACTACTACTACTATCACTATAACAACTACTAAGCTACTAAATAATCTCCTTGTGCCAATATCCCTTTCTTCCCCCCCCACCATCTCTCTCTCTCTCTCTCTCTCTCTCTCTCTCTCTCTCTCTCTCTCTCTCTCTCTCTCTCTCTCTCTCTCAAAACCTGTCAGAAATTACAAATCCTGTCTCTAATGAAATTGACTAAAAGAAAATTTGCAGAGGCAATAAATAACCCTAAAATGACGTCATGATCCCAGTCTCACGAGGCAACAGCGTTTCCAAATCGCTAATAACTATTCTTATAAAAGAATTTGGTGACACTCGCTTCTCCTACTAATCTCAGGTAATTAGCTTTGGATGATTGCGTGGTTTCTAGATATCGGAGGATTTTTAAAGCAATTTAAGAACCTCGGTTTCCTTTACTTTTAGGTCTCTAGATTGATGGGTGACCTATTCTAGTTCTTTAAATGTTATGGAAAAATTAAACTCATTCTAGTTCCGTAGGGAGAGTGATTTTCAAGTCACTGCATGGTTTTCTATATAAGATATTGAGCTGTTAGATAGCAAAGGACTGTTTCGGTTGTCTACTTGATATCTAGACTAAGATTGAAATTTGGAGCCCCTGGGGTTGATTAAGAATGGTCTTAAGACTTTACATGTTTTCTAAAACGGAAGAAAAATATTTAGCAATTGGGGATACAGAGTTTAATCCCCGCCGGGTTAAAAAGCTCGAAGGTAATATTTGGATTTATCAAGTTTCTTCGCAAGGGAAAGGTACAACGACATTAGTGACGCAAGATTTATATTGGCTGAGGCGAGAGCAAATCCCCGTATCCAATTACAGCTAAGAAGTACCGGTAAAAGAAAAAAGATAATATAATGACGTTGGGAGGGACGGCAGCTGGAGGATCGCAGTAGCGAGAACTTTCAACCGACTAAAAGGTGAATTGATTTGTTAAGGTGACTTTGACTAGGAATGATAAGTACTTAAGTACTTTCCATTTCAGATAACTATACAAGTTCTCCTTGAAGGCATCAATTGCAATGATGCTCAAAATCTTTTGTTCATTCCGCCATACCCTTTTTTTTTCGCCCCTGGCTAATAATTTTGACGTGACTTTCATCAGTATTAAGGTCCTCAGCTAAAAAGTCGAAAGCTCCCTCAGGGGACAATGACATTGCCCTATCAAGCATGACAATGTCCTAGAGACTGACCATATATACATATAATCAGCACCCAAGCCCACTCTCCACCCAAGCTAGGACCAAGCTGATGACTCAGTAGATAGACCTATAGGCTCCCCCAAATCCCCCATCCGTAGCTCACTAGGATGGTGAGGTTGCAGCAACCAAAGGAACTAACGAGTTTGAGTGGGACTCGAACCCCAGTCTGGCGTTCACCAGTCAGGGACGTTACCACATCGGCCACCAAAACCCTCGGTGTATAAAACGCCTTTTATTATTTTTTAGTGTATTTTGAGGGCATTTTCTGATTACATTCCCATCCCCTGAAATTATCTCTTTGTTAATCTACTGTAATTGGTTGGTAATATCATTTGAACACCTTTTTTACTCCTAGCTTCTCTTTTCACACCATTACTCTTATTCTTGATCATATTTGAGTATTCACTTCTGTGGAAATTTTCTTTTCAAGTTAATGGCTTCATGTGATTGTTTAATACGAATGGATAGACATTTATTATAACAATAATAATAATAATAATAATAATAATAATGATAATAATAATAATAATAATAATAATAATAGTTTAAAAATAATAGTAATAATAATAATGATGATGATAATAATAATAATAATAATAATAATAATAATAATAATAATAATAATAATAATAATAATTTATAAAAGGATAATGATAATAAATGCGTAAGATTGAAAGATAAGATTCAATTTATTCCAACGATTTTGATTGCATAAAATTTCTGTCCTTATTTTATATAGGATGGCTGAACGAGTGTGACCCTTTCCTCGCATAAGTCTATCATAATCAAAACAACAAGAAGCAAAAAAAAAAAAAAAAAAAAAAAAAAAAAAAAATGGCGGTACCAAATTCCCTTAAAGAACAGTTCGAAGAGGAATTGATCTAAACATATGGATAAAACAAAAGCAGACGGTGCGCAACAATCATCATCACTATCACTTTGCTGGTGAATCTGTCTGTACATTCTATTGATGTTTTATATTCTTCTATTATCCACCATGATTGACGTTTATTGCTTACATTCAACAGCCGTAAGCAAGAAGAAGAGAAGGAGGGAGAGCGGACGGATGCATTTCGACTATGACTTTGCCTTTTTTTTATGGCTGCAGGAATGTTTATTCTTTTAAGTTGGCTCCTAGGCCGCTAGTTGGCGCCTAAATCGCTCGTCGGTGCCAAGGGAAAGCTTGGAAAAATATCTTAAATTGATTCCTTCTGCTTTCTTCTATTATTGCTGTCTAGGCAGTATGTGATGATAAAAAAAGTAAATGATTGCGAATAAATGAGTGTAAATGAAAGATATTCAAGTAAAATTAAAACGTGAAGCCACGACGAAAGAGATATTTGCAAGCATTGTAAATTATGAATTTTATTGTCTTTTTTATTGCATTTCTCTCTCTCTCTCTCTCTCTCTCTCTCTCTCTCTCTCTCTCTCTCTCTCTCTCTCTCTCTCTCTCTCTCTCTCTCTCTAGTTATTTGCCCTCTATATCCAAGAGAATCATCATTATTACTGACAATTTATCATTACTTTTAACACTCAGTTAATCGTTTTAATGTTCAAAACTTTCCCTTTGTTTTACAGAAGTTAGAATGTGAATGTCTTGATTCACAATTAAGGAGCAGGAGCAGGAACTCTCTCTCTCTCTCTCTCTCTCTCTCTCTCTCTCTCTCTCTCTCTCTCTCTCTCTCTCTCTCTCTCTCTCTGGCCCATTACAAAGCTTATCAGATCCTTCTTTTATGCATTTGAAATTAGCTATTGTAAATTTTTAAATATAAAATGTCTGTAAACGTCAATTCAACTTTCTAAGAGGATATATAGTGTTTATGTAAAAAAAAATCTTTCTTAGAAGAATGCATTGTATTATGAAAATGGATATTCCGTTTAAACGTCCAGAACTCAAGATGCTGAAAAACAAATCCCCATATAATATCAAATTCAGTTTTAAAAAAAACTACTTTAAATATATATATATATATTTCTACTCTTGTGGCATCAATTTATGAAAACAAATTTCTGAGGTATCAGCAAGTAGAAAGGATATTCTTATATTTTTCCCCTAAGCATATTTCAACTCTGAGAATATCCATGTAGAAAAATATAAGTTATCTGAGAATTAAACCTCCATATAATCTTAGTTAAAAAATACTTTCTATATATATATATATATATATATATATATATATATATATATATATATATATATATGTATGTATATATGTGTGTGTGTGTGTGTGTGTGTGTGTGCATATATCTACTCTTGTGGCATCAATTCATGAAAACACATCTCTGAGGTATCAGCAAGTAAAAATTATATTTTGATATTTTTCCCCTAAGCATATTTTAACTCCCGGAGTGTCAATGCAGATAAATACAACTTAACCAGATCTTAGTCAAACGTAAGAACGCAGATTCATATTGCGAAGCGAGTGATTATAGCTTTTCCTACATTGAACTTAAAGCTTAAGCGACAACGGAATGCAAAAGATACGCAACAATCCTATATATTACGACTTCGTAAATCATCTATGTTAGGGACTTGAGCTATAATCACGATACCATTATCAATTCTTTCGGTTAGACAATAAATTTGACTCGTAATTCCATCGCAGTTACGTTAAATGATAGAGAACTTATATCGATGACGTATGATAGTGCGCTATTGTTGAAGCTTGATTTCATGGTATGTGGTCGATAAAAGGGGCAAAGTATAAAAGTCATAAGTTTAGTTGAAGTCAGTAAAAAATTGGTCCTTCGAGGGTAAACTGATTTTATTTATTTTGACTTTATAAAAGTGAAAAAAAGAAATAGGGAAGTAAAAGAAATTTTGATGCCGTTTTGATAACACCCGAAAAGCGAATGGCAATTAACTTTTAGTAGAATGAACAGATATAGAATAGACAATGCATGTAAAAAAAACCCGAAAAACTTTATGGTTCGAGTAAATGTTTTATATAAATAAACTAACCAATTTAATATAGCCTTACTTTATATTGGTTACTAATGTAATATTTTGTCATAACCATGTGCATCATTATGGGTGGCTTTTATTTGATTTGCTTTAAGAGAATTAAAAAGAAATAGCAACAATAATATTAGAAATAAATAGAACTGTTTCTTTAATTGAGTATATCCGGTATGATGGCAATAATGATATTTAAAGAACTTCTGCATTTGAGGAAATATTAAATAGAAAGGAAGGTAACTATAAAAAAGGATTTTAATCTAACTTATGTAATGTGAACGCTTACCTGAATTAATCAGTACCAAACTTCTAATTGATATTAAAAGATCAGTGTCAAACGCATAAAATTACATAAAAGAAAGGTATTAGGGTTTTGGTACCCTACTGGAAACGTCTATGCCTGGCGATCCACCAGACTCGAGTTCCAGTCCCATTCAAGCTATATAGCATTTTGTAGGGTCTGGAACCTCGCCATCATTTGGAAAACTTTATAGGTCTGCTTTCTTAGTCATCAGTAGCCATAGCCTTACCCTCCCTAGTCTTCCATGGCCTTAGCTTGTATGGAGAGGAGGCTATGGCACTGATCATAGGTATATATGGGTATAATCTAGGGCATTTTGTCATGTTCTAAAAGTCCCCATCCGGAGATAAGCTCCGGGCAATCAAAAGAGAAAGGCATTATTATGCTAGGGTATTATTACTGTCCCTTGCCTCTGCCACTCATAAACGACTTTTAAACGTTTAAAATATGAACTAAGATATAACTTCTCCATATTATTATTATGGTTACTAGCCAAACTACAACCCTAGTTGGAAAAGCAAGATGCTATACGCCCAAGGGCTCCAACAGGGAAAAATAGCCCAGTGAGGAAGGGAATTAACGAAATAAATAAATGATGAGAAAAAAATTAAAAATAAATAATTCCAAAAACAGTAACAACGTCAAAACAGATATGTCATATATCAACTATAAAAATACTCATGTCAGCCTATTCAACATAAAAACATTTGCTGCAAGTTTGAACTTTTGAAGTTCTACTGATCCAACTACATGTACATGATTAGGGAGATCATTCCACAACTTGGTCACAGCAGGAATAAAACTTCTAGAATACTGTGTACTATTAAGCCTCAGGATGGAGAAGGCAGGCCTATTAGAATTAACTGCCTGCCTAGTATTACGAACAGGATGGAACTATCCAGGAAGATCTTAATGTAAAGGATGGGCAGAATTCTGAAAAATCTTATGCAACATGCACAATGAACTAATTGAACGGTGGTGCCAAAGATTATTATCTATATCAGGAATAAGAAATTTAATAGACCTTAAGTTTCTGCCCAACAAATTAAGATGAGAATCAGCAGCTGAAGACCAGACAGAACAATACTCGAAAAAAGGTAGAATGAAAGAATTAAAACACTTTTTCAGAATAGATTGATCACCAAAAATCTTAAAAGACTTTCTCAAATAGCAATTTTTTTTTTTTTGTGCAATTGAAGAAGACACAGACCTAATTTGCTGTCAAGAATCACACCTAAAATTTTAAAAGAATCATACAAAGTTGAAGAGACATTATCAATGCTGGCTGAGATCTGGATGTTGAGGAGTCACTGTCCTTGACCTACTTACAATTATACTTTGAGTTTTGTTAGGATTCAACCTCATACCCCATAATTTGTACCATACACTAATTTTAGATAGATCTCTATTAAGGGATTCACCAACCCCAAATCTACATTCAGGGGATGGAATTGATGCAAAGAGAGTAGCATCATCTGCATATGCAACAAGATTATTTTCTAGGCCAAACCACGTGTCATGTGTATATAGTATGAAAAGTAATGGGCCAAGAACACAACCCTGTGGAACACCAGATATCACATTCCTATACTGACTATGATGCCCATCAACAAAAACTCTTAGAGATCTATTGCTTAAAAATTCAATAATAATGCTTAGAAACGACCCACACACTTCCAACTGTTTCAGTTTGAAAGCAAGGGCTTCATGATTAACACAGTCAAAGGCAGCACTAAAATCAAGGCCAAACAATGGATTTCTCTGCAGCATTGGAGATTGTAAGAAGGGCATCACATGCTCCAAGGCATTTACGAAAACCAAATTGCAAACTAGGGAATAGATGATTGCCTTCAGCAAACCTGTTAAGACGTTTTGCCAGAAGACGTTCAAAAACTTTAGATGATATGGGAGTTATGGAAATTGAGCGGTAATCAGTTGGACTTAAGTTACCACAAACACATTTACATAGAGGAGTAACATTAACAATCCTCCAACAAGTGCTAAAAGCTCCTTTTCTTGCTAACTTACGCAAAATAACAGATAACTTTGGAACTAAGAAATATGCAGTCTTTATAAAAAAAAAGACTTGCAACTTGAAGGTCGTCGTCTCTTATACATTCAGAAAACAGCTTTTGGGTGTAGTATGAAGCTACAATGACCTGGAATTTATCGCAGATGATAGCAAGGGAAATCTTAGATCATAATTCCCGCGATTTTCATGCATGTCTGAAAAAGATTTTTTTTTTCTTTTTTTACATCACATGTACAAATGCATGTCTTGCATTTCGTGTAGTTAAGCACCAGTAATGGACTGCAACGTCATGCAGTTTATAAATCGGTAGTCTGAATTCTTCACTCCAGGTGAACTCATGGCAGGGAAGTATCCGAGGAAAAGCAAATCGAATGATAAAGAGCTCCTTTAGGTATTTGTTTGATATGAAAAAAATATTAATAAAATCATCATCATTATTATTATTATTATTATTATTATTATTATTATTATTATTATTATTATTATTATTATTATAAAAACTATTAAAATTATTAAAATTATTATTACTCTTATTATTATTATTATTATTATTATTATTATTATTATTATTATTATTATCATTATTATAATTATTATTATTATTATTATTATTATTATTATTATTATTATAATTATTATTATTATCATTAATAATTTTATATGTAAGAGAATGGTTAAACTATAATAAAATCAATATTTTATAAGATTTAAAAAAAATATTCTTAAAACTCACAAAAGACTGTTACTGTTTGATACAAGAAGCAACGGCTTTTAACGAGAATCCCAAAAATATAAGAAAGTCTTAAACTAACTATTCATATATTTTATTATTTTATTCAGATTTTCGATTTTGAAAACTCTTTGATCAAAATGATTTAGGTCTTAAAACATTTCTCCGAACGGGAGCAGTGATGCGAAAAGTCTCCCTTTTTTACCGATCTTTATTTGTGCAATAATCTCAAAGTCTGTTTCGTCTTATGTCTCTTAACACCTTAGCGAGACATTTGAGTGTTTAAGACGATTCATTCTTTTCGCTTTCCTCACTTTATATTGGAAAGGAATATAATATGCTGGTTGGTTTTTGGAATTGGGTATTGTCTTCAATATCCCTTTTTAGTAATTAATTTCAAGTAATGCGGTTTTTTTTAATAAGATGATTATTTTCATAATGAGATTATTATGAATTAATATTTGAAAAAGATAATGATATGAATATATATAAAAATAAATAAAAATCAGAACAATTATCTCGGTTTTTGGAATGGGTACTGTTTTCAATATCCCCTATCATTAATTAATTATAAATAACGTGAATTTTGATTAAGATGATTAATTTGATAATGAAGTAATAATGGATTAATGCGTGAAAAAGAGGACTATATATATATATATATGTATATATATATATATATATATATATATATATATATATATATATATATATATATATATATATATATATATAAAACGATTATCTACGTTTTGGAATGGGTATTGTCTTTGATATCCCATAGCATCAATTCATTATGAATAATACGGATTTTGATTATTTTGATAATGAAGTAATAATGGATTAATACACGAGAAACAGATTGCTATATGAATAAAAAAAATTAACAAACAGAATGATCATATACGTTTTTGGAATTGATATTATCTTCAATATTCCCTAGCATTAATTAATTATTGAATATGCGGATTTTGATTAAGATGATTATTTTGATCATGAGGTAATAATGGATTAATACTATATAAATAAATAAATCAACATACAAAACAATTGTCTTCAATATCTCTTGTCATTAATTAATTCTAAACATTGCGGATTTTGATTATTTCGATAATGAGGTTATAATGGATTAATACGTTAAAAAGAGATAATTATATGAATAAATAAATTAACAAACAGAACGATTATCCACGTTTTTGGAATGGGTATTGTCTTCAATATCTCATGGCATTAATTGATTCTAAATAATGCAGGTTTTGATTCGTTTGATAATGGGGTAATAATGGATTAATACGTGAATAAAAAGAGATAAATATATGAATAAATAAATTAACAAACAAAAATATTATCTAGGTTTTTGGAATGGGTATTGTCTTCGATATCCCATAGCATTAAATATTTCTTTAAATGTTATGGATTTTGATTAAGATGATGTTTTTCATAATGGATAATAATGGATTAATACATGAAAAAGACATAACTATATGAATAAATAAACAAATTAACAAAATATTTTTCTATAGTAATCCCTAATTTTCCATTTATCATGAAATTTTATTGTTGAAAATAACGATGTTAGTTTTCGTTTTCATATACCTGTTTATTCTGTGAAGTTGCAAATCACAAGGGAATTTGAAGTATGCATATTAATATATCTGTGCAAGATTGCATTTTGCAAGCACGTAAGAATCTAGAGCATAAAAGCTTGAATTTCCCTTTGGAATTTCATCTCATGCAAAGATATGCCGTGCAATATATTGCAAAACCCAACAGTGACTAGTTAGTGTTAATACTAGTTAAGTAGAATATGCAACGTCATTCACTGCTAAAGGTAAGAAATATTCAAAAGGTGTATTACGATGCAAACTTCGGTTTGGTAGATAAATTTCATTTCTGTAATTACAATAAACAATTTGCCAATGTTACGTAACCAGCAATGTTTGACGTCATTATCTTATCTCTTTATAGATGCATAACTACAAATACTACTATTACTACTATTACTACTATTACTACTATTAACGGCTCCTTGTTAGGAGTACAGTGAAAGTTTTCCTGTGTCCTTGATAGTTACAACCCGACCAATTAACCTGGAAATAAATAACCCATAATAGGACTATAATTACGGTTTGCACAAAGGAATCTTCGCTATATTATATTATCGAGTAAACCTTTCTCGCTTTTTTTATTTTTTAACTTTATGTATAGTATGATATTTATGCAAATTTAGGAAGTTGTAATGTAAATTGGGGTAATTATCATAGCAAAAATATCTGGAAAATGTTTTAAACATAAAACTTCTTTTACTTTAAATCGCAAATTTTTATTTCAGTTGTAATGCTGTAATAGAATATCAAATACCTGTTCGATTGAGGATGGGCTACACTAGTGTGCAAATAGTCACTATACGTTCCAAGAGTATAATCATACATGAGAAAAAATACTAATTTCTCATATGGGACTTTAATTATAATATTTCTTCTGATTTTCTTTCATAATGTAGAAAATGTTACTTTGTCAGACTATATTTGGATAAAAGTAATTGCCACCAAGAGATAAAGATAAGATTATTACTAAATGCCTTAGTATTAACCGTTAACATGAATATACTGTTAGCCCTTATGTGTATATATATATATATATATATATATATATATATATATATATATATATATATGCATATATATATATATATATATATATATATATATATATATATATATGTATATATATATACACATACATATTAAATTATTATTTTAGTTTACACTACTTATCATTTCTATACAGTAAATAAAAGTTAGTTTCCAAGGGAACTTATATAAGTAGGTATTCCCATTCCTTCCAGAGCTCTTCTTTATCTTGATACATTGTTAGAGAATTCTAAATTTCTCAGAAAGATACCGTTGCTGATTAGCAGCAAATTGAAAAAATAGGAAATGTTCAAAGAGAGTATTTTCGAATGCCGAAACTCAGCCGTTTGACTATTTTTTTTGTTTTGTTTTTGTTGCATTTTCATCCTTCTGAAGTTTTTTCTACATGTGTGTGACCCGTCAAAAATGGAAGCTAAATATTTAGATAGATATGCACAAACAGATTCAACACTTCCCACAAACAACACCCTTTCATAACTACTCTCTCTCCCCCCACCCTACCTGAGGGACGGGGAAAGACCGAGTAGTTATTCATCTGGCAATGCCGCTAAGTGTGAACAGAATATATATACAGTATATATATATACACACACACACATATATATATATATATACATATATATATATATATATATATATATACATATATATATGTATATATATATATATATATATATATATATATATATATATATATATGTATATATATATATATATATATATATATATATATATATATATATATATATATATATATATATGTGTGTGTGTGTGTGTGTGTGTCTATGTGTGGGTGTGTATGTGCGTATGTGTATACTGTATATATATTATAATCAGACAATTGCTTTTTATTATATAAAATATTTGCGAGGTGTTTTTAAATAAAAATACTGATTGCAATTGTCCTCGTTACTTATACATAGAAAAATATAAATTAATATTGCCTTTAGAAAAAAAAAATCAATAACATTTTAACTCATAATTTCTTCATATCCAAAGTACCAGATTAGATTAACTCCCTCGTATCATTCTTGTTCTCAACCAGGGATTTTTTTCGGGTCCTCAAAGGAAATAGATCACAGGTAAGGCAATGTTATTAGGAGTAGAGCTATTATAATTAATTAGAGCGCCCTAGGGCGAATCTCTTCATTATTTAGGACCGCTTCTACTTGTTCCGTGGACGGATCGTTTTTATATAAATGTAAAAGTGAGGATTCCTGTAATTTCCTTTCGGTTGCAAGAAGAATAATAGCCAGTCATTCCTTCTCATTCAAAGACTTTATAATTCTAAAGCTCCGAGCAATATTATTATTTCCCTTTTTTTTAAAGTAAAAGCTAACTTTATTTCTATTTCATAATCATAATACATTTGAAGACAAGCCTTCTAAGTCTTCAAGAAACATTTCCCCATTTTTTTGCGTAATAATATAAAGGCTTATTTTAACTGTATATACTTCGAAGAACTTTACTAACTTTGAAGGCAATCCTTCTGAGGTTTCCAGCCATATTGCCCCATTTTGTGATAACGTAAATGCTTCTTTTATTTCTCCCTCTGCTTCTTTTAAAGAAAATTATACATTATACTTCCTGGAAGAACTATTGTAGCTCCAGGTCTAGTGTTTAGACAAGGAAATGCTTCTTCTTGACTGGCCAAATTTTATGTGGTGTTATGACAATTCTAAGGTGCCTTAAAAAAGAATGTTTTCATAAATCTATTCTCAAGAAAATATTCCTTTACTTTGATTCTGTTTATTTATCGAATAATATATTGTGAAATCAAAACTTCTTTATACGTTGTATGAATGGATATTAAAATGATTGAATAAGTCTATTTACAATTAACCTTTAGTGTTCTTTTCCAGTTTTCCCTTCTTCCCTCTTGACGAATATATTCTTCCCAATTTGAATGAGGGTATCTATTGCCTATTTAGACATTAGGCTCATAACTTTTATCTTGGTATAACTGATCTATTAAGTGTGTAATTGCTGTACCTTAGGCTTGTTAGCCAAAATTAATTGAACATTTAAGTGATATAGTATCATTACCATAACGATCTTCCTGTCTCAGTCTTTGAATGGAAATGCTAAACTGAGTGATAGAACTCATATCATCTTCAATAATAAATCCAACATTTAGAAGAAAAATAACAATGAACTCATATATTCCCAGAGATATAAGAAATAAATATGTCTTAGAAATTACTGTTCCATCGGACCCAAAATTTAAAAATAAGATGAAAAGACCCGCATCAAGATTAAACCACTCAATACGCTAATTTTTGTCCATGATGTAACGCATGTGTGGTTAAAAGAACGCTTTTCACATTCTGAAAGTGCTTTAAATTTTATGGCGGGGGCTTAGCGTATATTCACGTATAAAAAAAAGAGACAAATATTTTTCTCGAAAAGAAAGGTGAATATGCATGACCCAGTTATACGTTGATAAAGACAACGTAAATCTTTAAATTTCTATGTCATGAAATATGTTAAGGCAAGAAAATTCTAGTGACTGGGGATAATACCCAATAATCCTATATTACAAATTTATACTTTTATGTAAGCCTTTGCTGCTATATATAAAACATTTTATTGGATAGTATCGATATTATTATCTACATTATCTTTATTACTAATATGGTTCATTATTATTATTATTATTATCATTATTATTATTATTCTAATTTTTATTATTATTATTATTATTATTATTATTATTATTATTATTATTATTATTATTATTATTATCCTTTTTATCATTATTATTATTCTTTCTAAAAAACATATCTAGAATTTATATGTTATGCTTTGCAATTATAGATAACACATTTTATTGGACAATATTAATATCATTATTATCGTTATTATGGTTCATCATTATCATCATGATCATCAACATCATCATTACTATTATTATTACTCTTATTATTATTATTATTATTATTACTATTATTATTATTATTATTATTATTATTATTATTATTATTATTATTATTATTGATAAACTTAACAACCCAAAAAGTAATCCCCTTGTTAAGCAGTATTCCAGAAAAAGCAAAGATATACCTCAACTGCAGCAATATACCGTGGATATATAATCAAAGTTAATAGCTATAACATTAAAAATGTCTAAAATCCCTTAATTACACTTCAAATATATTAATATATTAATTCATAAAAGCTGAGAGATGAACAAGCAGGATTTAGAAAAGGTAGAAGTTGCACTGTATACCGTGCTAGGCGGTATATCTTAGCAATCCATGTTTGCCAAAGGTTATACTCGTATAAACGAATGAAGAAATTGGTGGAGTAATGAGAGCTTTGGATGTGGAGGAAATGCCCCCCTAAATCTCGATGGAGTCACTGGCTGCAGGGTGATTTATTGGGTTTAAGGCGATGGACAAATGGTCTCTTCGGCTTTTAATCCTGATGCCTGGCGGTTGACCCAACTAGAATTAGTATGGACCGGCAGGGGTCACTTGCCTTAGTTAGATAGGCACTGCGCATCACAAGGAACTGGCTATCCTTTGATGTATCTAACCAATGAATCCTCTTGAGGCCCTTTGCGTCAATAGGCGTAGGAGGAGATGATGATGAGAAGTTGCACTGACCAAATTTTCATTTTGAGAAATGTTGTACAGCAATGCGTAGAATATAGAAATCCACTTTTGATGGCATTTGTGGACTATGAAAAAGCATTTGATAGTAAGCACCAGCCAGTTTTGTGGAGAGTCCTGCGTTATTATGGAATTCTTCTTAAACATGTGAATTTGATTAAGACTGTTCCTAAGCATATTATTATTCATGACCATAGTAAGAGCAAAATTAATGTTAGTGGACTCTTATCAAATGAATTTCCAGTGAACAGCGGAGTACTCCAAGGGAATGTGTTGTCACCTATGTTCTTTATTCTCCTCATGAATTTTATAATGAATAGAACAGTTGGAGATAGTGGGGAAGGATTGGACTGGATTGGTGATACGAATTTAGTAGACCTATATTATGCTGATGACGCTGTCCTTGTTAGCAGAACAACACAGAATGCATGAAATATCACAGGAGGTTCTTCTGATGATAAATAGAAGAAAGACAGAGATGATGAGAATGGAGTATGCAATGGAAGATGAAATATCATTGGAAGGCGAAAGTATTAATGAGGTAGAATCATTTAAGTATCTAGGTACTATGATCTCCAATACAGGGTCTTTAGAATTAGAGTTTTGCGAAAGAAACAATCTCCAATAGATTTAGTAAATTTAAGAACAATTCCCTTAGGAGGATATTGGGTGTTAAATGGCAGGATAGGATCCAAAATGAAACTATGAGAGAGAGTACTCGATACCATATGTGGATGAGATCATGGGGAGGGGTAGATGGAGATGGTTTGGGCATGCTCTTCGCACTTGCCAAGAGAGATTAGTTCACCAAACGTTCAGCTGGAATCCACAAGGCAATAGAAGAGTTGGAAGACCCAGACCTATATGGCTGAGGACTATGAAGGGCGAAGTAGGGGATGATGAATGGAGAAGTATTGAATTAAAAGCGCAAGATAGGTACGACTGGTGAAATCTAACCGAGTCCCTTTGCCTCAATAGGCGTAGGAGGAGATGATAATAATAATAATGATGATGATGATGATGATAATGATGATAAGAGTAACATTAAAAATGTCTAAAATCCTATGAATAGACTTTTCATAGTAAGGAGATCGCTATTTCCACCCCATGCGAACTGAGAATTAATTTCCTTAACGAAAGTTTAAGAGAGACTGAAAATGTTTCGTGAAATCTATCTCTTCTTTTACACCACGTATTAATAGAATTACGTGCCTGCACCGATTGTAGGGCTCATAAAATTTTATGAAAACCCGAAAAAAATGAAACTTTCTCCTCGGAAATTGTGCTTTTGGTTTGGAGTTATAATAAGCTCCTATCGTACCTTAAAAGAAGAAAGTTTATTTTTTGTCGAGTTCGTTTCATGCAAACCAGGCAACGCCCCCCAACCCCCCAGATTCCTTCCCCAAATAAGCATACCTAATTCCTTTCTTCCTCCCTCCACCTTTTCTCGTCCATTTTTACGCCTAGCTACCATCTCCCGAGAAATGTTGCTTTCAGTATTTCTTTTGTTATCTCAAGATCAATTTTAGTTATGATTATCTCCGGTACCGCACGTGCTTTCTACATCAAAAGTTGCATTTCAGATAGGTGGTTTTTGTATGGATAACCTACCATTTTTTATAGTGTTCTTTAATCAATTAACTTTAGAATATACTATTTTTTTCATTTGTTTTAAATTCTTAAATTTTGCTGATGCTGACATTACATAAAGATTAATTTCATACTGGGAACTGATGATAATTGTCTAGTATGATAGACATCTATAAGATTTGAAAAATTTACTGTATATAATAGATATCAATTTGATCTACTAACCATCCCTCTAAACAAAAGTAAAAGATAATAGAATAGATTGAAATAATTACACAAGCTTATTTTACTTAGAATATACGATTTAAATGAAAAGGATTAGAAAATTATCTGCTTTCTTGAGAATTTATCGACCACATGTTTTCATTTTTTCTGTGCAAATTTATCGGGGGAAAGAAACTATTGTTTGGGTATGAATTTATGAAACCCATATGGCCTAGTGCTGGGATTTGGGAGGCCAATCTTGCTGAGTGCTTTCTTTTATAATTTAATAACTGACAGCTTTGGTTTAAATAACCGTAACCTGAGGATGAATTAAAAGAAACTCAAAATTCTAAGTAATCAAACTAGTCACATAATTAATAATCTTATGGTCTTTAATAATGAGTATATAAACCCAAGATATCCTAATTAAAATTTCAATTTTTCAACGACAAACACTAATGATCCTCCTGGGCTAGAAGGACCTAAAAGAATTTTTAATTCTTTATGAAAGATTATTATCAAAGACGACCACATAAGAAAATCTCGAGAAGTCATTGCTCAAAATAGATAGGGTATAAACAGTTAGGAATTATCAATTACAGCAGAATAAATACGAAAGGAATTTCATTACTTTCTTGAAGGCACTACACTCTAGTGTTTTATATATTTTAAGTCAGAGAAACCTTGCATAAAATTTTTAACAAAATGCAACGGGATGTCATTATGGACTAGTCTCCTATTAAATTATTATTATTATTATTATTATTATTATTATTATTATTATTATTATTATTATTATTATTATTATTATTATCATTGATAAGATTAACAGCCAAAAATGTAATCATCCTGTTTATCAGTATTCCAGAAAAAAAAAAAAAGTTTTACCAAGCAAAACATCTCAAACAAAATAAATGATCACCCTAATATAGCGACACCCAGGCAGAACTAAAGAAAAAAAAGGCACTAAATTAGATATATGATAAAATATTAAAAATTTTAAGCAATAATGATTACTTAAACGAATAAATTTCCTTATCTATTTCGTCATGACCCAATTCTTGACCTTCTTTAATCACTGGTGCTGTTGAAAAAAGGTCTTTCCAGACCTCACGTAAATTGTTTGATTTATAGCCTGGATCATTAGTGAAGATTAGACTGAAGAAATTTGTGAGGGTAATTATGCAAGATTGTACCTTGATGCACTTAAACATACATATGTGTGCTGTATAAATTTACACACGCACATTATATATGTGCATCTACATATTTACATACATATACATTCATACATATATACATATATTCTAAATATATATATATATATATATATATATATATATATATATATATATATATATATATATATATATATATATATATATATATATATATATATATATATATATACACTCAACATACATATACAGCAAACTCATGCACGCATAATAGATAATTGCTAACGGCGTAGGATGAGATGATGATGATGAACATGGCGTATCTTTTCTTCATCTCCTAGTAGGAAAAACAAAACACTGCAAGGCCAAGGTCTCAAACCTGGAAAAAAATCTAGTTTCGAACATAAAAAGACGAGATTTAGAATAAACGCCCCCTCCCCCCCAAAAAAAACACAGATATATAGGCCTATATACATATATGTTTAACAGACATGTATGTTAACATGAAACTAGGCTTATGTCAACCTGAACGATTATGCTGATATACCAATCGATTTACCTTATCCTGCATCATATATTTTATTTCAACAAAATCAGCTTAAGATTAATAGAAGGCCATAATACATGCAACCATACAAACAGTAATAAAAAAATTATTGTCTTCGAGTCTGCAAACCCTCTGGCATTAACCAGCTTAAGCTTCTTTGCTCCGGTAAGAGCCTGTGTAGAGGGTACTGTCAGATGTGTAGGAGGGACGAGGGACTTGGGGTAGGAGGTGCCCAGGACCACTCTCTAGGTGGGTCCTGGAGGTGCCCCACGAGCGGAAATCCTTCGCGCGTGGCCAGGGAAAACCCACGGAACATCCTTGACCTGTCTGTGAGACCGACTTTCACATGCCTTCAAAGGGCTTTGCTTAGAGTGAGCGTGGTACGCTGAATTTGGTCCAGATCAATTGTCATGGAAAGAAGCTTGTTTTTTTTCCGGGGGGGGGGGGGTGGTTAGTGGAATTATTTGGGACGTAGCTATGCTAAAGGTGATTCTCAATGTTGAAATAGGTTAGGTTCTCATTTTGTTTGTTTATATTTCCAGCCGAACTGTAAAAGTTTTTTTTTTTTACATTGAAGTTAACCTGATATAATTATCATAATATCATACAAAAGCCACCATTAACCTTACATCTCAGAAAAATTCTATCAAAAGTCAATAAGGAAATTAAACTCGCATATGCTTCCTTCCCTTTTCCTCTAAGATAGGCAAATCCAGAGTAAGGTTAGGTTTTAATTTAAAATAAATGGGTTTGATTTATGATTTCCTTTTTATCAGCTGAACCGCAAAAATCTGTTACTTTGACTTTATATGGTCACTACCCTTCACAAACGTTTTTGTCATTTTGTCATTTGACACAAGAGGATACAAAAGCGCCATCTGTCTCAGGAAGACATCTTGACATCTTCTGCTGGCTATGATAAGTTTTACCTCTAAGATAAGCAAATCCAGCGTAAGGTTAAGTTTTAATACAAAATAAATGGCTTAGTTGTATGTTTTCTTTTTTTATTCGCTGGTTAAACCACACTAATCTTTTACTTTGACTGTATATATTTTACTCAAAATCTTTAAGCCCGTGCCACTACCATTCAAGAACGTTTTGTGTCATTTGTCATTTGACACGAGAGGATACGAAAGCGCCATCTTTCCCAGGAAGACATATCATGGCATTTTCTGCTGGCAATGATAAGTTTTTCCTCTAAGATAAGCAAATCCAGAGTAAGGTTAGATTTTAATGTAAAATAAATGGCTTAGTTATAGATTTCTTTTTTTATTTTCCCAGCTGAACTGCACAAAACTTTTACTTTGATGATATATATTTTACTCAGAATCTTTAGGCACGTGCCACTACCATTCAGGAACGTTTAGTGTCATTTTGTCATTTGACACAAGAGGATACGAAAGCGCCATCTGTCTCAAGAAGACATATCTTTGCATCTAAGATTATGAAAACAAATCATTTCTTTCTCGTGGAGGCGTTGTTTTTACGCAAAGCTTTCAAATCCTCGTGCGTATTGCGTATAATCAAGAAGAGAAAAACTGTTTGGCTTTTCATTTATTCAAAACTTTACATAAAGTTTGAAATACAGGATAATCGTATTCAGAACAACTCGTCTTATATTTTCTGTTTGAAATGCATCTCTGAAAATAGATTGTTATTATTATTATTATTATTATTATTATTATTATTATTATTATCATTATTATTATTATTATTATTATTATTGTTGTTGTTGTTGTTGTTGTTGTTTTACACTGGATGACAAACTATTCCAACCCCCTTTAAAATATAAAAACAGAGAGATCTAGATAAAATCAGAGATCACGCGATGAAGTAACCTAATCATCCTCATCATCTCTTACGCCTATTGAGGCAAATGACCTCAGTTAGATTTCGCCAGTTATCTCTATCTTGAGCTTTTAAAACACTACTTCTCCAATCGTCCTCTCGTACTTCACGCATCATAGTCCTCAGCCATGTAGATCTGGGTCCTCTAACTCTTCTAGTACCTTGTGGAACCCAGTTGAAAGTTTGGTGAAGTAATCTCTCTTAGGGAGTGCGAATGACATGACCAAACCATCTCCATCTGCCCCTCACTATGATCTATTTTGTACTGTAGAACCTAAATAGAATTAAAATAAAAGTAAAAATAAAGGATCAGAATATTAGCTTAGTAGTAAAATAGACATATGAAATACACATTGGGCATGATGACGTAATTCAGCACCACTGAAATAAAAGAAATAATTAAAAGGACACGTAGCTTTCCGGGATATTAACACCAAATGTCCCTTTAATTCACTGTTAACTGTTTATAAGGTCACAGCTGTCAACAGGTCCTCCTATCGAGCTTGTTTGATTGATTGACCGATTTCAAGTTTTCTGGCATCCTGAAATCGAAGGTCATTGACGCGATATCGTTTGTTATATATAAAAAATAAAAGGAAATTCATTTTAAAGCCTAAAAGAGATGTCCTTAACGAGAATAGCTTTCAGAAGACTTGCTTCTGAAATGAATATAAAACTACCGCCTGCGAGAAAAGTCTTGCTTTGTGTCAGCGTAGGTCTTACGCTGTATTTGCTTATCTTAGAGGAAGAAATTTCCAGTAGCAGAAGGAAGCATAGGCGATTTTAATTTCCTTATTGACTTTTGAAAAAACCTTCATGAGATGTAGGATTGGTGTTGGCTTTTGTATGATGTTATGATAATTATATCAGCTTTTTGTCTGAATGGAGTAATGATATAATATTATTAATTCTCATCAATTATTATTTTTTTTTTTTTTTTTTTTTTTTTTTTGCAGAAAAATGTAAACATATTGTAGATGTGGTGTTAAGAACAGCATATTTTTTTGCAAGCTCTGTAATCGTCTATGATTATTTCTGCTCTCTTTTTTAACACCATAAGTGTTTCGAAACAGCTTATCAAAGTTGAGTGAAGAATTGAGGAAGAGAAAACAGAATTGTCCAAGTAAAATGAGCACTTGGAATCCCTGTTCGACTAAGCTCTCTTCAGACGTAGTGACGAAGCTATCTTCATACGCGATGCCAGAAATAACCAAAGAGAAAACAACAGACTTCAAGAGCCCTTACATACACATTCCTATCAAGTGA
>NC_090763.1:5466454-5468954 GCF_036898095.1 Palaemon carinicauda
ATATTCACGAATAATTCCAAGACGTCATCTCCAAACATAGTATTGAATTATGATGGGACTAAAACTAAGACGAAGAACGAGAGGAATTTTTCTCGAGCTATGGAGTAAATATGAAAGTTGGTCGGATGAATCAGCTAAAATAAGAAACAGTAAAAAAGCGAGAGAAGAATAAAGGAAGACGAATGATTTGAGAAATGATGAAGATGTGGTTTCTAAAGTACTGGGAGAGAAATAATAATAATGGGATGGTTGCTGTCTCCCGTCTGAGCAGAGGAAGAAGATGGGGATGGGCAGAAGTAAGGAGAGGAATGTGAAGAAGAAGAAGAAAAATGAGGATGAGGAAGGAAAAGAAGATAATGAAGGTATAAGACAGGAGAATAATGAGATATTTATAATTCAAAATCAAAAGGAAGAAGAATATACAGAGGACTAATCGATTGGAGAAGTAAAAGGAATAAGAGAGAAGATAAGTTGATCGTGGATAGAAAAAGTTGACAGAAAAAGAAGTTGAGAAACAAAATTAATTGAGTGAAGATGAAAAATGGGGAGAGGAAAAACGGGAAAAGTGTGTCAAGAAATAGCGAAAGATAAACAAATATTTGAACGAATTGATTGAGAAGAAAAATAAGTAGAAGAAGAAGAAAAAAAGACAGATTCTAAAATCAATGAAAGTCAAATTACTCAGTGACTGGCATGAGGCCACTTTCCTGAATTAGATTTTGCAATGGACACAACATATGATGTGAATTTATTCGAGTTTGGACTTCTTGTTTGCTTAATCCAAAGCAAATAAAAGACATTCCTCGAAGGCTTATTTGTTCACGGTAAAAGTAGAATGGTGTTAGCCATGATTTTATCTTTGTTTTCTTTGATGGTCTATTACTTAGTCTACTGCATCGTATTGCTACTCGATAAAACACCTAATGTTGGTTAAAAGTATGTAAACAATTAGGTTTATAGACCAATAACTATTCATACATAGATAGAGAAAGTTATGCATTTTTCGAATTATTCATGCTGACTCTAGAGTGCGTCTTTGACCTACTTTCAAAAATAAGAAAAAAAAAATACTCCAACACACATATCTCCAGTAGTGACCTATATGGATTTGAGAATGGGCAAAGGTTCATTTGATCACCATAACATCCCCTTGCTCCTAAAAAATCTAAATATTCATCAAGTTTATATTTGGAATAATTTTCACCTTGTTAGATGTTTATTGGCCTTTAGAAGTAATTCATTCTATCAACATTTACGCACAAAAAAAGCCTATTTTATCAAATAAAAAAAAGAATTTCCGGTTTAACTTGAACATCAGAGATTTTAATTTCTAAATGATTCATCTCTTGGAGTTTGGCTTAAAATGTTCAACTTGTTATATATTTATTGGACTATGGAAGTCATTCATTCTATCAACATTGACCCAAAAAGTTTTTTTTTTTTTTGATAAAAAAAGGAAATTCCTGATTATCTTGGGCATTAAGGATTTTAATTTTTAAATGATTCATCTCTTGGGAAGTTTGGCTTAGAATTTGTGATTTATGTTGCTGAAAATCGTAATACCGGATGTATTTTTGAGGGAAAGTTTAAAATTTCATAGGACACTATTTGTTTTGTCTGCAAGTAATTCATATAATGAATGACTTTAAAACATCATGTTTCAGTAAAATGTTAATCTTTGTATTATAAAATTTTTTGAGAATACATCTAATTTTCTGTGTAAATAAGCAAAGAAAATCTTCCGGATTACTTTAAAAATCATATCTAAGAGAACATACTATGATTTTACTAGTAATTGTAACTGAGATGTCATACTTTTGTAAAATGTATATAAAATTACAAGTAGACTGTAATGGAATTTTGTATGATCTTTTGTATTTGAATTCGTCACAGCTTTATGATAAAATGGGTTAAGCTTGTTGCTTCATTAAAAAATAAAAATCTGGTCTACATAATTGATAGGCTTATCTCTTCTCGTGTGTTGGAATACCGAGTTAAGGTCAAATCCTGGTCCAGTGATGATTATAGACGGACTTATTTGGAGAAACAGGAGGCCTATTCTATTTGGAAAAGTAATGGATCATATTTGACTGGGAATAACTTTACTCAGCTAAGAGCTGTTGCTCAGAAAATATCTTTTTAAATTGAAAAGGAATACAACTTGACCATAAAAGAAACCCTTTCCTGTACAACTCAGGAACATGAGTGGTGGGCTACCATTAAATCTGCACTCCTTAGTGTAGGCTAGACAGTTCCTCTTTTACTTAAACTAGATGGCTCTGTTACCAACTGTCCAATGGAAAACTCAATTCTTGAGGCTGATATGTTTGACTGCAAGCAGAGTAATGAGAAACTTGATCTTCCGCATACCTGTTTTATTGAAACTAAATAACTAGTCTAGGTTTTTAGGTCCCATGAAATTAATACACTTTTACTAGACCTGGACTCAAATTGCCTTTTTCCTTTTTCATTTAAGAAGAAAAATAATTTCTTAGCTTCT
>NC_090763.1:5483954-5501454 GCF_036898095.1 Palaemon carinicauda
ATTATTATTATTATTATTATTATTATTATTATTATTATTATTATTATTATTATTATTATTATTATTATACACCCGTCAGGAAAACTTGTATAAATGAAGTGGCACAGTCAATAAATTCCATCTTTTTCCACGAAATTCTATGCTTAAAGACAAGAAAAGACAATGAAAACTAGAAAAGTGTCATTTAAATGAGTCATGCCACAAGTAAGTGTATTTTTACAATATATATATATATATATATATATATATATATATATATATATATATATATATATATACATAAATACATCTATATATATATATATATATATATACAGAGAGAGAGAGAGAGAGAGAGAGAGAGAGAGAGAGAGAGAGAGAGAGAGAGAGATTTTCAAATGACATTGTAAAGATGAGAGAGAGAGAGAGAGAGAGAGAGAGAGAGAGAGAGAGAGAGAGAGAGAGAGAGAAATGTGTTTGCGTGTTTGTGAGTATGTATAAGGCCGTAATGGCGTAAAACATTATGGGTCATTCCTTATGTGATAAATACCATGTTGAAGACAAAGCAAGTCACTGAATGCGTTGCGTTTGTGTCTGCATCAATTATATTTTACGAAATCATAACATTTTTTATTGAACGTTTGTTCCTTTGTAGGTTTGCTAAGGCACCAGCCACCCGTTGAGATACTGCCGCAAGAGAGTTATTGGGTCCTTTGACTTGCCAGACAGTACTGCATTGGATCCCTCTTTCTGGTTACGGCTTATTTCATCTTTCTCATAACATACACAGAATAGTCTAACCCATTATTCACAAATTCTCCTCTTTTCTCATACACTTGACAACACTGAAATTACCAAAAAAAATCTTCTTCTCTCAAGCGGTTAACTATTGCACTGTCATTGTTCAGTGGCCACTTGGTAAGGGCAGAATAAACTCTTTAGCTATGGTAAGCAGCTTTTTTGGGTGAAGGACACTCCAAAATCAAATCATTCTTCTTTAGTCTCGGGTAGGGCCATAGCCTCTGTACCATGGTCTTCCTCTGTCTTGGGTTAGAGTTCTCTTGCTTGAGGGTACAATCGGGCATACTATTCTATCTTGTTTCTCTTCCTCTCGTTATTGTGAAGTTTTATCCTTTTGTTAATTTGAAGTTTTTATAGTTTATATATGAAAGATTTAGATTAAGGTAATTATTGTTCTTAAAATTCTCTTGTAGTTTTTTCTTATTTCCTTTCCTCACTGGGCTATTCTCCCTGTTGGAGCCCTTAGGCTTATAGCATTCTGCTTTTCCAGCTATGGTTGTAGCTTTGCAAATAATAATAATAATAATAATAATAATAATAATAATAATGATAATAATAATAATAATACTCCAACCACTACAACTATAACAACAACAATAACTAATAACAATAATAATAATAATAATAATAATCCTGTTGTCTTAAAAAATTGCTAATTACCTGGTGAGTTTTGACATTGTCATTTTATTTTTATTTTGCAAAATATCAACTCTTTCGCCATTAATGATTATCCTTCTATTACAATATACAGTATATAGAATATGTTCCTGTCTATAGTAAGAATTGCCTCAGCAAAGACAGTAACAACGACATAAATAATGCCACTAACGAGAAACAATCAATGACTTGTCATATCACCTCATGACGACCTAGTTTCACGCTTAACTGCTCATAATAAACGATAGTATTGACGTTATAACTTCTTCTAACGGTAAGAATTTAACGCTAAAGTAAGATTAATCCAATCGTTTTGAACAACTCTTGGCTTGATTATTGCAACATTTAAGCGAGGATTGGTATTTCTTAACTTTATTCATTCAGCAAAATATGCGAATAGTTCCTATTTTTTTTTTCTTTTTTTTGTAAATCTTAGATTTTTTGTGCAATGACATATCTCTTTGAGAAATCCTAACCTTCAATGATTTTTTTTTTTGAATGAAGTTGGAAAAAATTGCTGGGAAGAAAATTAGAGGTTAAAGAAATTTGTAGTTAATTGATAAAAAACGATTTGACCATAAAAATGAAGGTTCTAAAGATATTTACAAACGTACAGGGAAAATTCTTGGAAGTTGGATTAACATATATTTCATTAAATATAAAAAGAAGATGATATCATTGTTTTCATGAGAATTGTGAGGGTTGTGGGGACCGATGTGGTAACGTCCCTGATTGGTGAACGCCGGACTGGGGTTCAAGTCCCGCTCAAACTCGTTAGTTCCTTTGGTAGCTGCAACCTCACCCTCCTTGTGAGCTAATGATGGGGTGTTTGGGGGAGCCTATAGGGCTATTTTCTGAGTTATCAGCAGCCATTGCCTGGCCCTCCTTGATCCTAGGTTGGGTGGAGAGGGGACTTGGGCGCTGATCATATGTACATATGGTCAGTCTCTAGCACATTGTCCTGCTTGATAGGGCAATGTTACTGTCCCTTGCCTCTGCCATTCATGAGCAGTCTTTATTGTGATCTAATTCCTGAACTGAAGCTCTCCCAAAATTTATTTTTTTTTTTTTTGGTGGGGGGAAGAAATTAGTCTAATTTCTTTAGGTGTTGTGAATTATTATGAAATGGAGTACTTAGCTAACTGGAACTTAATCTAATTGCGATCTTCTTGTGTATCATCATCATCTCCTCCTACGCCCATTGACGCAAAGGGCCTCGGTTAGATTTCGACAGTCGTCTCTATCTTGAGATTTTTAATCAACACTTCTCCATTCTTGTGTACACTTTTATCCTATTATGTACCAGCCGAACTCGGTTGAGTCCCTTGTCAGGCTGGGAGGAACGTAGAGAGGAGAGGCCCCTTTTTTGTTTCATTTATTTGATGTCGGCTACCCCCCAAAATTGGGGAAAGTGCCTTGGTATATGTATGTATGTACTGGAATGCATTTAAACTACGATTCTTTTAAGAGAGTAACATTTTCCCCTAAATACACTAATAACACGATTTTCAAAGTAAAACAACCATCTAATCACGAATTTGGAAAATAATCACCGGTAGTCTATTAGTATATCAGACAGTAATAACAAATAATAATCGGTTTTCCTTATCTGAAGTATTGGAGTCTGAGGATGAGGAAGGATTGATTTATCTTTCAAAGATGAGCGATCATCTTGAAGGATCCAAAATGAAATCTTTTAAGATATCTTTTGAGGGGAAAAATTTCTTTTATATTTTGTATTTTTATATTTCATATTTTACCATTAATATTATCATATGATGGAACTATAATTGAATGATTGTTTATGTATTACAATAAATTAGGAATAAAAAACAATGCAGAAATATTCCTTTAATATACAAATTAATGTATTGATTATTTTTTTCCTGCATTTTATGTACAACTTTCATAGCTGAATACAAATACACGTTGCAATTGCTATAGTGTTCATTACACACTCATACATACATACATATACCAAAGGCACTTCCCCCAATTTTGGGGGGTAGCCGACATCAACAATGAAACAAAACAAAAAAGGGAACCTCTACTCTCTACGTTCTTTCAGCCTAACCAGGGACTCAGCCGAGTTCAGCTGGTACTGCTAGGGTGCCACAGCCCAACCTCCCACATTATCCACCACAGATGAAGCTTCATAATGCTGAATCCCCTACTGCTGCTACCTCCGCGGTCATCTTAGGCATCGGAGGAAGCAGCAGGGCCTACCGGAACTGCGTCACAATCGCTCGCCATTCATTCCTATTTCTAGCACGCTCTCTTGCCTCTCTCACATCTATCCTCCTATCACCCAGAGCTTTCTTCACACCATCCATCCACCCAAACCTTGGCCTTCCTCTTGCACTTCTCCCATCAACTCTTGCATTCATCACCTTCTTTAGCAGACAGCCATTTTCCATTCTCTCAACATGGCCAAACCACCTCAACACATTCATATCCACTCTAGCCGCTAACTCATTTCTTACACCTGTTCTCACCCTCACCACTTCGTTCCTAACCCTATCTACTCTAGATACACCAGCCATACTCCTTAGACACTTCATCTCAAACACATTCAATTTCTGTCTCTCCTTCACTTTCGTTCCCCACAACTCCGATCCATACATCACAGTTGGTACAATCACTTTCTCATATAGAACTCTTTTTACATTCATGCCCAACCCTCTATTTTTTAATACTCCCTTAACTGCCCCCAACACTTTGCAACCTTCATTCACTCTCTGACGTACATCTGCTTCCACTCCACCATTTGCTGCAACAACAGACCCCAAGTACTTAAACTGATCCACCTCCTCAAGCAACTCTCCATTCAACATGACATTCAACCTTGCACCACCTTCCCTTCTCGTACATCTCATAACCTTACTCTTACCCACATTAACTCTCAACTTCCTTCTCTCACACACCCTTCCAAATTCTGTCACTAGTCGGTCAAGCTTCTCTTCTGTGTCTGCTACCAGTACAGTATCATCCGCAAACAACAACTGATTTACCTCCCATTCATGATCATTCTCGCCTACCAGTACTAATAAATAGAGGAGTAGATTATGTAGAAATTATATTTACTTTCATTATTGTTCAATATTAATTAAGCTGAAAAATAAATAGAGTTATTTCATTTAACTTTCATACATAATAAAAACAACTTTTTCTCAAGTACGAAGGGACAGTTTAACTCTTCAATAACTTATAAATCGGTTTTTATATTCTCTCAAATGGTGAGGATTAAGAGACTTTTCTGATATTACAAATAACTAAGGGATTGGGCTATCTAGAGACCATATTTCTTTTCTTTATTGTTCAACATTGATATAGTTAAAAAAAAAATTCCAATCAAGTTGGATACATATTAAAACAAATTTCTTTTTGAAGTATAGAAGAGACTGTTTAATTCGTGTATAGCCTATATATCCGTTTTTATATTCTCTTATATGGTGATGACTAAAATCCTTTTCTGAAAGTACAAATAACTAGTCGAATGAGATATCTAGAGATCATATTTATTTTCTTTATTGCTTAAGATTGATAAAGTTGAAAAATAAATAGAGTTATTTCAATGAAGTTGGATACCTATTAAAACAACGTTTTCTTAAGTAAGAGGAAACAGCTTAATTTATCTATAGGTTACATATCCGTTTTATATTCTCTCACATGGTGATAATCAATAGCATTTTCTTTTAGATTATTTTTCATTATAAGACGATATAACATCTCTTACACTGTTAGAAATTTGCCGTAAAAACGGTAAAAATCCTGGAATAAATGTTGCCAGGCATTTGCCATTTTCAGAACGGATATATTAACGTCATGGAGTGATATTACGTCACCAACCAGAAAAAGATAATAACAAAGTAGGGTATAAATAACGGTCACCTGTATTACTAAAATATGGCTGAGAACAGAGTTTCTTTACGAAGAATTTCAGATTAAAATAACGTTTTTTTTTATTTTACAAATAACGCTTAATGCTTTAAGCAATATAAATTTCAAGTCATCTCTTAAACCTTACTCTGCTTGAAAAAGTCTTTTTATGAATGAATAAGGGCCTGTTCTTGCAAGTTCATAATAATATCTGTATACTGTTTTATGATGTTTATTTGTTGGTAGTCTACATTTTTTAGGTAATGTATGTATGTATGTATGTATGTATGTATGTATGTATGTATGTATGTGACAACTAAATCTAATTACACCCCTGTTCGCTTTATAAATGATACATTAGATGTTAACAAATAAATTATATGTCATATTTTATGCATGAATTGACTGGCCAATTCTCTCTCTCTCTCTCTCTCTCTCTCTCTCTCTCTCTATATATATATATATGTATATATATACAGTATATATATATATATATATATATGTGTGTGTGTGTGTGTGTGTGTGTATGTGTGTATGTGTGTGTAAGAGAGAGAGAGAGAGAGAGAGAGAGAGAGAGAGAGAGAGAGAGACAAGCCATCATGCAAAAATGAAATTGCAATGTTCAATTATTAGACAGGCAAGGCACGATTCTCATGACAACTCCGTTCAGCCAGACAATGAGAAGAAGAAGAAAGACAATGAGACTGAAAAATCACTCTGAAAATAAGATCCAATACAATCATATGAGGCTCTTGTGTCATCCGGCATTTTGGGAAAAACTTGATAAAAAGAGACCATAGACTTTAAAATACTTCGTGAAGAGGAAGCGCCAGGAAGTAAAAAAAAACATAAGAGGAAGAGCGAATGAGCATTCTCTTAGTAGGGAGGGGGGGAGGGGAGGTCCTAGAAATTTAGCAATGTTTATTCGGTCGATTGGGTTAGAAATGATTAGATAATCTCTCTCTCTCTCTCTCTCTCTCTCTCTCTCTCTCTCTCTATATATATATATATATATATGTGTGTATATATATATATATGTATATAAATACATACACACACACATATATATATATATATATTATATGTATAATTATACATACATATACATATGTATATATATAAATATATATATATATATATATATATATAAATATATATATATATATATATATATACATATATATATATATATATATATATATTCTGTATATGCTAATACATATATGTAGTATATGCCTAATTATATATACTTATTTACACTCATATAATTATACATATAAGATATGTATTAACTTCAACTATAATACCGGTAATATAGATTTTTTTTCTCTATTTGAACGTTGACCCAATCCTCAGCTTATCTATTTACCTGGTCATCCCAATCCATTTCATGCCAGTCTCACCATTCCACGATTTCCTCACAAACATCTTCCGGCGAACTGGTTACCTCCCTGATTGCCATTTGCACAAACCAGTTACGTCACCTCGCAATTTCAAGAGGAACTATTAAGTTATTTACCGGGTCCTTGTATAACAAGTATTCCGACAGCCTGGAGTAGGTTATCATCAGCACCAGGCTTTGAGCCAAATTCACTGGCAATGAATTCTAAGTAAAAAGTAACACGAAGGTACTTACAGAACGTTGTTAGTTTCTTGACCCGTAAGTGGAAGTTGAGGGAGTAAATTCTTTGTTAAGTATCGGGCGTTGCTGAAACTTGTCAAAAAGTAATCACTTTAAGAGACTTAGAAGTGAGTCACTGACAATGAATCTAAGTAAAAAGTAACACGAAGGTACTTACATAACTCTGTTAGTTTGCTGACCCGTAAGTGGAAATTGAGAGAAAAAATTCTTTGCAAAGTATCGGGCGTTTCTGAAACTTGGTAAAGAGTAATTACTTTGAGAGACCTCGAATTGAGTCACTAACAATGAATTCTAAGTAAAAAGTAACACGAAGGTACTTACATAACGTTGTTAGTTTGCTGACCCGTAAGGGGAAATTGAGAGAAAAAATTCTTTGCAAAGTATCGGGCGTTTCTGAAACTTGGCAAAGAGTAATTACTTTGGGAGACTTCGAAGCGAGATTAAATTGGCTTGAAATCAGTCGTGATAATGGATAAAGGGAGAGAGATGACGTGTTTCAAAACCCTGTTTGATAACATGATTGTTACCTGACGTCACCTTGACTTATAATAAATCATATAGCAGAGTGGCATAAGTGGCATTGGGTGAGAGTTGAGGTGGTAACCCGTATATTAAGTGAGCACAATGTTGAGTTAGAGGTGTATGTTTTCATAACTCTTTTAATAATGCTAAACAATGGAAATTTTATCTGCAATGAAAAATAATGCTTATGAATTGAAGAAATTCTGTGGACTTTGTATGACAGAGTACTAGTTAAATATTTATCATTTTCTATTACACTCGAGTAATTGAGGATTTGGTACTTCCATTTATATGGTATTATAGTAATTTTTTCTGATTTGTTTAAAGAAAATTATCTTCCTTTATAACAGCTTTCGAAGTAAGTTATTAACACTTGCTATGCTTTCAGTGAAAATATATTGAGAAACTAGGATTTCGTTTTCCAGTTGATAATTAAAGGTCAATAATACATTATGAAAATTATGGAATATTAATAAAAAAAGTAAAATCACAACAGAAATCTTGGTAGAAAATGGTATCTTTAAAAAAGTGATGATATTATTGTTATTATTGTTCTTTAACTTCTCTTCTAGTTTTTCCTTATTTCCTTTCCTCACTGGGCTATTTTCCCTGTTGGAGCCCTTAGGCTTATAGCATCATGTTTTTCCAACTAGGGTTGTAGCCTAGCAAGTTATGATAATAATAATAATAATAATAATAATGATAATAATAATAATAATAATAATAATAATAATAATAATAATAATAATAATAATAATAATAATAATAATAATGTAAAGATAATTATTCCTTGGTCCTACAATAACTAACATTTCCCATACTTATCATAGTTCAAAACACAGAATACTTACAGTCAATCATAATCTCATGAAATATAAGATTTCATCATAAACCTACTAAGGAAAAAAATACAATTTCAAAAGTAAATCGAAATCCGTGTTATTGTTAAAGAACGAAATCCGCTCGTTTCCAAAGAAGCTCCGACAATTTGCTTTCCATGTGCACTTGGCTCACGAGACAATAAGGGTCGCCGATGTTGTAAACATCTTGCTGGTTAAGCGAATGCATTGTCTAATTCTAGGTGGTGGTACCCGCCCGACCTTTCCATTTTTTACGTGGTGGAAGTGATTATGATCTATTGGTTTGTCTCCTAAGATTGATGGTATTTGCAAAACAACGTATAAGAATAAAACATTGCTTTGTCTATTAACTCTTCTCCAAATGACATATTAGTAAGTATATATGTACTTGCGTAGATAAACGTAATTTTATACACACACACACACACACACACACACATATATATATATATATCTATATATACATATATATATATATATATATATATACATATTTATATATAAATCTATTTATTTATATATATATATACATGTATATATATGTATGTATGTATGTATATATATATATATATATGTGTGTGTGTGTGTGTGTGTGTGTTTATATATATATATATATATGTGTGTGTATATATATATATATATAGATTTATGATATATATATACATATATATATATATATATATATACACACGAGTTTGATACATAATTTGCAGAACTCGAGGAATAAAACTATTTTCTAAGGAACAAGTATTGAAGCCAACAATTATTCAAAACGTTAAAAAGAGAAATATCCTGTTTTATAAAGGCAAGTTTTAAGATAATTTTATCACATATACAAAATAAAAGTTTCTACTGGGAAAGTCAATAAATTTAGTCTTTTTAAAATGAAAAGCCAGAAAATCATTTATTGATCATAAACAACATCAAAATATATTGCAAGATTCATAATACATAATGAAAAACTTTGAAGTGTAATCAGTTCCAATTTATTTGATGAGGACATCGTATTATTAATCAGTGAAGTTAATTAAGATAATGTCTAATTTTTCAGTTATCCAGACAGTCCTAAATGATAATGAAATATACAAATTTCATGGACCCTCGCCAATGATTCAGTCATTAGGGTTTCTATTCTTAAACAATTTTCATAAAAAAAAAAATTGTAATTAATCTTTTAAATGAATTATACTTATTGGTCACAACTTATTCTTCAATATATTTCGCTTCGTTAAAATTTCTCGGATAATTATTTAATTCTTTATATTTTTCCTGGTGGTGTTTTTAACCCAATGTAATGAATCCGCGAGAGAAAGATTAATATTAATCTTGGTAATTCTATAATTTTTTTTCAATCACGAAAGACCTTTTAAGAATATATTATACCAAAAATAGTACTGGTAATTATCTCCAAGCCATGAGGGACCCACTGATCACGCTTAAAAAGCTTATTTTTTAAATGAAAAATGATATGTGTGAAGAGGGATACCTTAACGTGGTGAAAGGGCCTGTGTATCCCCATGATCAGCAAGCTGTGTTAGTCATAGGCATCTGCACTAGGCTGGTTTGCTGTCAGCGATCAGACTAAAATCTCCCACCATCCCCAATCCGCACTAGCAAGCGTGGTGATGAAAATTGGTCAAACCCCAGATATGAATGAGGGCATGTCTGAGGCCTTTGTCCTACAGTGGACTAGAAACGGCTATATTTTTTGTTGTTAATATACGTTTATCTATTAAAGGGCGAAATGAATGCCATTTTTGTGTTGATTGTCTCGGCAGAACAGTTATTCTTATTTGCTTTATCTAAATGATATGAAGACTTTCATTCAGCTCTATTTGAGAAACAGGTTCTAAGAATGAGGGTCAAATATTCGTATTCTTGTTCTTCTTGTTCTTGTTCTTCTTTCTCTACAAGCTTGTCCTTATTTGGGGTCGCTGTAATTGTTCTTGAACGCATTTCTCCATTTCCTTTGGTCCAGTGCATCTTCCTCGATCAATCCCAACTCCGTCATATCTCTTCACAGTCAATCCATCTCAATTTTGGTTAAATATTATTAATATTATTAAATCATCGACATCAACATTAGATTATAGCATTACCATATAATTCCACTTACAGGTCTATTACATTCAACTCCTAGTAAGAATGGCAAGTAGGGCCATATTTGCTAGTTCAATATTGACGCTTGAATCTAATCATACCCTATTTTTATCCCTTTACGCAAAGACTTTCCCTTAATGAAAATTATTCAGAGAGAAATTATCTATCTATAATAGGTTCCATAAAAGGCCGTAGGATGTAAGTACAAAACTTCAAATATATCCTTAACTGTCTGGGGAAGAGTTTGATTTAAGCTATTTCAGTATTAAATTTTGCAACGTGGAATTTGTTATATGTATATATATATATATATATATATATACATATATATATATATATATATGTATATATACATATATATTTAAATATATATTCACATATATATGTATTTATCTATGTATATATATATATATATATATGCATATATATACACACATATATACATATATACACACACATATTTTATATATATATATATATATATACACATATATATGCATATATATATATATATATATATGTATATGCATTTATATACACACACATATCTATATATATATATATATATATATGTATGTATATAAATGTAAATATGTGTGTGTGCCTATAGGAATGCTTGCATATTAGTAAATGCATACTGAGTAGTAATCTCCCTCTTATAGGATAGATAGTTTTCATAAAATCGTGACATGTAGTATTCAAAATCCATCATTATTGGAAATATATGAAAATTTTGCACCGTAATTTCTTGTCATCATTAACTGAAAATATAAGATATTATATTTGTATTTACTGATATCAGCTAGAGAGAGAGAGAGAGAGAGAGAGAGAGAGAGAGAGAGAGAGGGAGAGAAACATAATGTAAAGTTTAATAAAAAGTCAGTCTCAACACCCTACGGTTGTTTTACTCCCAATATCAAACAAGCGGACTATGAAAGTGGGAAGATGGTTCTCTCTCTCTCTCTCTCTCTCTCTCTCTCTCTGTATCTCTCTCTCTATATATATACATATATATAATATATATGTATATACATATTATATATATATATATATATATATACATATATATATATATGTACATATATATATATATATATATGTGCGTGTGTGTGTGTATATACATATAATTATATTGTATATATATAGTTATATATATATATATATATATATATTTACATATAATTATACTGTTTGTATATAGTTTTACATATATGTATATATACATATATATATATATATGTATATATATATAAAGAGAGAGAGAGAGAGAGAGAGAGAGAGAGAGAGAGAGAGAGAGAGAAGAAGTAAGAGGATGAGAGAAAGGAAAACATTGTCGCATAAAGAATAAAAAAGAAGACAACAGCCTAAATAAAGAGTAGGGTTAGTAATTGAATAAAGAGCAGAAGAGAGTGAATGGGAAGGGGAGAAAAGAGAGTTATAGAGGGGGGGGGGGTGAGGTGTGAAGGAGGTCGCGTGTTTGAGGGTCATAAGAAACGGAAGGGTCACTGTAAACACCAACACGACTTCTCACCTTCCTGATAAGGTAACTCTTTACCAGATGTTTAATTTATGGGTAGAAGGTGTGCGATCCTTTGTATGTGGTTGAATAAAGGGGAATGTAGGATGGGATGTGTAACTGAACAAATATTTAGTGAATGAACAGGTTTATATTGAACGAATGTGAATATGTAGGTTTTAAAGGATATTTACTGAAAAGTTGAATCTCATCACACATACCTATACATGCATGTACACGCTCGCCCATATATATATATATATATATATGTGTGTATATATATACATGTATATATATACATATATATATATAGATATATATATATGTATATGTATACTATTATATATATAAATATATATATATATATATATATGTATACTTTTATTTATATATATATATATATATATATATATACAACAACAACAACAACAACAACAGCAAAAGCAATAACAACGAATGTAACCGTTTCTAGTCCACTGCAGGACAAAGGCCTCAGCCATGTCAATTCATGTTGGGGTTTGGCCACTTTTCATTACCACGAACGATGAGATTTTCGTCCTATTAGTCACAGAAAACCAACGTAGTTTGGGTGGCCCTGACTAGTCTAGTATTGCTGGTCATGGCGATATGGACACTCTTTCACCACATCAAGGTATTCGCGCTCAAAAAGGATTATATATATATGAATATATATATATATATATATATGTGTGTGTATATATATATATATACACATATATATATATAATTATATATATACACACACACATATATATATATATATATATATGTATGCATATTATATATGTATATAAATATATATACATATATATGTATATATATAATACAAAGAAAAATAAAACGGAAAATTATTAGGAAATACAAAAAAAAAAAATAAACAGTAATTTGATCTCTTATCTTATAGTTCTCTTTATTCTCTATAAAGAGTACTTTGTAATTAATCAATGGAATTAGATATGAAGAGTAATGCAAGGATATGAAACATATTAAATTGTTTTATTATGTAATATTTGCCACCCCGCCTCCACCTCTCTCTCTCTCTCTCTCTCTCTCTCTCTCTCTCTCTCTCTCTCTCGTAAAATGGCACACTTTAGGTGACCTCATGAGATCTATTTGAAATTTAAGGTTGGATCTTGAAAGTGAAAGGGTTGGATGTAAGAACAGACGTGGACGAAAAAAAACTGATATGACAAATGAGAGAGAGAGAGAGAGGAGAGAGAGAGAGAGAGAGAGAGAGAGACGTAAATGTTTATATATATATTTAAATTTACCGTAGGTCTTATCATACTCTTGCAAATGCACAAAGGAGAAGACAATGTATATATAAATGATGGAAACCGTTGCTAAATAAATTGAAGATAAATAAATGAAAATGTAGTTACAAAA
This sequence comes from Palaemon carinicauda, assembly GCF_036898095.1. Classification (NCBI taxonomy): domain Eukaryota; kingdom Metazoa; phylum Arthropoda; class Malacostraca; order Decapoda; family Palaemonidae; genus Palaemon; species Palaemon carinicauda. Next base: position 5,497,318 of record NC_090763.1, read on the forward strand.
AAGTATGGTTTCAAATGAAAGGGGGAGATTAGTTAAACTCAATATGTAATAATGGCCAAAATAAAAATTTAAAACATAAAAAATCTACAACAGAAGTAATTTGGCTTCTCAGACCAGGAATTAAAATGGGCAGAAAATTATGTCAAATGCGACGTTTCGGTGAAGATTCAATATAAGAAAAATATTATAAAAGATATAGGTAACAGAAGAAATAGAAATAAATTAAAATGCTTATAATACTCATGAAATTTATTGATTGGTACAGATAATTACTGTACGTGGTATCATGTTGTGATAATGAAGATAATATGAATAATAATAATGAATAAAAATGTTCAGAAAACGATGAATGAACTTGAAATTAAAATGTTGTTTAAGTTAGTAATTGACCCGTAGAAATCACCGGTGTGGTAATTATGATGAAGTTAATTGTTATGTTTTATCAGAATCATAAGAGGAATAGAGGATGATGAAGATGTTGATAAATTCTGTTATAAATAAAGATGATAACATTAATGAAAAGGGTAACAGGATAAGAAGCAAAAGAAAGATAATGATTTTAAATCAGAAGGATATATTAGTAGCAATTTTGCCTAAATTAATGATAATATACAGATGAAAAAAAGAACAATTAAAACTGAATGATATAAAAGTGATGAAATTAATACATAGGATAAAGATGGTGTTAATAATAACGATAATAGTAAGGATGATAACAGCAATGAAAGTGAGAAACTAGGAAAAAAATCAGGAAAGATAATGATAATATAAAGAAAAAAAGAACAATAGAGAAAAACTAAATAATAAGTGATGAAATTAATCCATACGATAAAGATGGTGTTAATAATTATGATGATAGTAATGATGACAATGATGGTGATAGCAGCTATGATAGTGAAGACTTTGATAATATCATTAAAGATAATGATAATATAAAGAAGAAAAGAATAGTAAAGAAAAACTAAATAATAAGTGATGAAATTATTTATACGATAAAGATGGTGTTAATAATAACGATAATAGTAATGATGACAATGATGGTGATAAAAACATTGATAGTGAAGAATTAGAAAAAATCAGGAAAGATAATGATAATATAAATACGAAAAGAATAATAAAGAAAGACTAAATGTTAAGTGATGAAATCACTCCATACGATAAAGATGGTATTAATAATAACGATAATAGTAATGATGACAATGATGGTGATAAAAACAATGATAGTGAAGAAATAGAATAAAAGGAAGAACGCAGGGCAATCCATAGCACGTCTTGAAAGACGAACAATCGAGAAGAGAGTGAGTGGTTAGTGAAGCTGACTGCAAGTATTTATATGTATACGGCTGCGTCACCTTGAGAAGAATAAACATACCTTTCCTTTTTTCTTTTCCAGACTTTCCATTTTCCTCTCTCTCTCTCTCTCTCTCTCTCTCTCTCTCTCTCTCTCTCTCTCATTATCCTACTGCTTGTTCTTTCTTTCCCATTTCCTACTTTCCACATAAGATTTAATTAATCAATTCCTCTCTCTCTCTCTCTCTCTCTCTCTCTCTCTCTCTCTCATTATCTTATTGCTTGTTCTTTCTTTCACTTTTCCTGCTTTCCACATAAGATTTAATGAATTAATTCCTCTCTCTCTCTCTCTCTCTCTCTCTCTCTCTCTCTCTCTCTCTCTCTCTCATTATCCTACTTCTTGTTCTTTCTTTCCCATTTCCTGCTTTCCACTTAAGATTTAATTGATTAACGGAAATGTAATCGAAATAATGACTATGTTTGTGAAAATATGATTAATATAATTACTAGATAGCTTAAAAAAACCTAAGAAACTGTGAAATGAAAAAAAAAATATTCTGATTTAGTAAAAACAGAATTCACTTTAACTAAAAAAATGATGATTTAGTTCAAACAAAACACTAATTAACTAAATAAAAAAAAGCTTGATTAAATGAAGGAATTTATGTACCGATTGAAGTAGGGTGAATAGAAAAACAAGAAAAAAAAAGAAAAAAAAGAAAAAAAAGAAAAAAAAAAAAATTCCATAGTCATGGAAAAACGAGTTTCTTTGCCAGAAAATTGCATCCTTTAACGGATAACTCATTACGAAATTGGTGGTTCGTTCTCCGTAAAGTGATATCACTCTTTAAGGATTAGAATTTGATTCTGATATCCCATCTGTCTGTCTGTGTGTCTGTGTGCAACAGTTTCCTTTCGCTTCTTCATGCTTTTCTCCATCTTTATCCATGATCGTCTGTCTTCCATTCTCTTCTTTATCTCTCTCTCTCATCTTTTCCTCTTCTCCCCTAACTCACTCGTTATTCTCTCTCTCTCTCTCTCTCTCTCTCTCTCTCTCTCTCTGCAACTGTTTGCTTTTTTATATGTTTTTCACATTATCAGCCATTTGTTCTCCATCTTTATCCATGATCGCTTGTCTTCCATTCTCTTCTCTATCTCTCTCTCTCCTTCTCTTTCCTCTTCTCCCCTACACACTCGTTATTCTCTCTCTCTCTCTCTCTCTCTCTCTCTCTCTCTCTCTACCCAACCCTTTTCTCAACATTTTCTTGCAAGATGCATGACACAGCAAAATGTCTGGAGCTCAACAAAGATTAGTTTTATGTCAATATCGTTGTTTTCTCTGAGTTCCTCCTCGAATATCAACGGTGAAACTAAGGCTTAGGCTGCGTGAAAATAAAGATTTCGAGTTCTGATTTCATACTTTTTAAATTATCTGTTATTACTAAATGAAACGTTATTCAAAATCTTTTAATATTTTTATGCTTCAAAGAGTGGTTTAAGTATCCTTATATGATGATCATTACTTGAAATGGTTTTCACCTGATTTTATCCTTATAATTTCAAGAGAAATTTCATCATTTTGATAGCTGTAATGCATTTTTTGGTCACGCTAGTTCAATTCGGTTTTATTTTTGTATTGCTTTTGAGTTGAGTGTTTCTTGAAAAGAAAATTTGAAATTGATGTAGGAAAGTTGTGAATGAGTTTTACAACTGCTCATGAAACTTTGATTAGGTCTCTTACTTGAGGGTACACTCGGGCACACTATTCTATCTCATTTCTCTTCCTCTTATTTTGTTAAAATTTTTATAGTTTATATAGGATGTATTTATTTTAATGTTGTTACTGTTCTTGAAAAAATTATTTTTCCTTGTTTCCTTTCCTCACTGGGATATTTTCCCTGTTGGGGCCCCTGAGCTTATAGCATCCTGATTTTCCAACTAGGGTTGTTGCTTAGCAAGTAATAATAATAATAATAATAATAATAATAATAATAATAATAATAATAATAATAATAATAATAATAATAATAATAATAATAATAATAATAATAATAATAATAATAATAATATGAAATTTAATTTTCTGGGTACAGAAGGAAATTGGAATATTTTTTTTTCTTTTTATCTTATAAAGAAAGTATATCATCCTTCGATGACTCTATGTTGTAAAGTAGAAAGTGTAGCAAATAAAAATATTCTTACGAATACACAGGGCAGTTTTAAATAACAGAGAATAACTCATTAATAAGATCGTTTGATATAAAAAGCTGTACAATATATAAATATGATTCAAAGCAAACACAGAAATCTCAAATGTATTTCTTATTCATAAAAATAAGTTCAAGTATTGACTGGAAGAAACATGACTCAGCCCGGACTCAATAAGATTTCTTAATGCCTTAATAGGCGCTTTACTGGAAATATATTAAAGGAATGCAAGAGTAACATTAAAGAATATAACTTCTTTTTGTTTTATAGACTTGGGAGAAATGCCTGTCGGTAAGAATTTTGAAAAGTTCCCTTCTTATGATTCCAAAACTTTATAATTATAAGAAAAGGAGCAAGATACACCTCCAGATGGAGAATCGCTAGTTTAGAAAAAAAATATAGGATGCACAAGAAAAATCTATTTACAGTAAATTTGTAGTAAGGTGATATATACGTTTTACTATTAATATAACATTAATTCTTGTAGGATATGCTACCACGATTTATAAAAAAAGTTTGTGCTATGCAACCCCATGCTAATGATTTCGCCAAATTCTTAGATTGCTAACTATGAATCGCATGGAAACAATATGGGTTGAAGTGATGGAAAAAAAAAAAATTTCCCGTTTATGTTTATAC
>NC_090763.1:5513954-5521454 GCF_036898095.1 Palaemon carinicauda
TTTTTTGTTCTTTCTCCGTTTTTCAATTACTACATTTTACTTCTATACTTAATTTTTTTTTTTTTTTTTTAATGAGGTGCATTTGCACTGACTCGCAGGGTTGCCGTTTTAGCTCGGAAAAGTGTTCTACTAGCGGATTTGTTGGAATTATTTTGCCAATCAGCGATTAGGAAACTTTTCCGAGCTAAAAGGGCACCAGTGCAAGTCAGTGCAAATGAGGCCTCATTAAAAGAAATTGACTATAGTGCAGTAGTGACGAAAATGATAGTGCCTTCTATGACTATTGCAAATTCACGATGGTGATAATGATGATAATAACTGTAAAAATAGGATCACTAACGGGTAGATAATGGCGAGAATTTAATTAACATATATTGCAATGCTGAGAACTATGAAACGTGAAGTACGAGATGATTAATGGAGAAGCATTGATTTCAAAGCTCAAGATAGACACGATTGTTGAAATCTAACTGAGGCCCTTTGCGTTAATAGGCGTGGGAGGAGATGAGGATGATGATGATGACACACAGTAGACTGCACAGCATAACTTATGCTTACCTCAAAGGAACTTCTATAGGATTCTTCTGTTCCTTGACTATTACACGCTTTATTCTATTCTTTCAAAAGTCTACTTGTTCGTTATTATTATTTTTTCTATTTCATAAACCCATCTGAAATATTTTCTATTTTACCTGAATCAGATATTCAGTGGTTTTGATAAAATATGGGATAAAACACAATGCAGGTGAACATTTAAAACCCTTCGTATAAAATGATTTTATTTAGTTTTAATAATACAATTTTTGTGAAAGTCGGTTAAATGGAGAAAGCAATGGAAAATTATAAAATTATATATCTGAAATATTATTGATCCTTTTGGCAATTACACAAGTGCTCTGATCTTTCGAATGAGAAACTAAAGGAAAATGATGATGATGATGATGATGATGGTGATGATGATGATGATGATGATGAAAATAATAATAATAATAATAATAATAATAATAATAATAATAATAATAATAAACTGTTAACGCATAGTGGTGTTGCAAATATATATTTCTAAATATATTTTGATGAAATTATATTGCAAACATCATTTAGAATATGAGTTATTTCAATTTATTATGATGATTATTCTGTAGCCCTTTATAAATGCTTAGATGTAAATTACGTTTCATGTTGATAATTGCCGTAATTAATAATCTTTGATACATATTTTTGGGGATGATTTTTATCATTGTGTTCAAGATCTCTTTTGTATCAACATTTGATAAATATTACTATCTTTATGACCAACTGAATAATAAATGAGTTATTTGGTAGAAAACCTATCAAACTTTTGAAATTACATTGACTAATGAATGCAATCAATTCATCATCATCATTTCCTCCTACGCCTATTGACGCAAAGGCCTTCGGTTAGATTTCACCAGTTGTCTCTATATTGAGCTTTTAATTCAATACTTCTCCATTCATTATCTCCTACTTCACACTTCATAGTCTTCAGCCATGTAGGTCTAGGTGTTCCAACTCTTCTAGTGCCTTGTGGAGCCCAGCTAAACGTTTGCTGAACTAGTCTCTCTTGGGGAGTGCGAAGAGCATGCCCAAACCATCTTCATCTATCCCTCATCATGATCTCATCCACATATGGCACTGGAGTAATCTCTCTTATAGTTTCATTTCTAATCGTGTCATGCCATTTAACTCCCAATACCCTTCTGAGGGCTTTGTTGTCAATTTTGCTAAATCTATTGGAGATTGTTTCATTTTCATGCCATGAATCATGTTCATATATAACACAGATCTCACTAAACTGATATATAGTCTGATTTTTATATGTAATTTCAGGCGATTTGATTTCCAAATTTTGCTTATCCTAGTCATGGTCTGATTTGCTTTTTTTTCCTTCACTAAACTCTAATTCTAAAGACCCTGTATTGTAGATAATTGTCCCTGGATACTTAAATGATTCTACCTCATTAATCCTTTCTCCTTCCAATGATATTTCATTGTCAACTGCATACTCCGTTCTCATCATCTCAGTCTTTCTTCTGTTTATCTTGAGCCCAACCTAATGTGATATTTCATGCATTCTGGTAAGAAAGCATTGCAAATCCTGTGGTGTCCTACTAACAAGGACATCATTATCAACATACTCTAGGTCTGCTAATTTCCTATTACCAACCCATTCCAATCCTTCTCCACCATCTCCGACTGTTCTATGCATTACAAAGTCCACGAGGAGGATAAACAACATAGGTGACAACACATTCCCTTGGAGTACTCCGCTGTTCCCTGGAAATTCATTTGATAGAATTCCAGTAACATTAACTTCGTACTTACTGTGCTCATGATCAGACCTGATTAAATTCACATGTTTAAGAGGAATTCCATAATAACGCATGACTCTCCACAAAATTGTCTGGTGCACACTATCAAAGGGTTTCTCGTAGTCCACAAATGCCAAAAGTGGATTTCTATATTCTACGTATTACTGTACATGTCTCAAAATTAAAATTTGGTCAGTGCAACTTATACCTTTTCGAAATAGTGCTTGCTCATCTCTCATTTTTTTACCAATCTTTCTCGCGAGTCTCTTTAGAATAAGCGCACTATGTGTTTTCATGACAACTGACGTATGTGGGATTCCTCTGTAATTATTGGAACTAGTCAGATTTCCTTTATTTGCCATCTTCACCAACACTCCTACCTCCCATTCATCAGGTTTTGCTTCAGCATGCCACATTCTACAAAATAATCTTGTAAGTATTTTGTTGGATCACTTCATTTTCAGCCATCTCTTGAGTTTTTTAATGGTAGCTTCGACTTCAAACACACTGAATTCATTCATGGGCACATCAACGTCAACATCAGCTTCAGGTATATCAATAAAATTATTCCCTTCGTATCTCCTATTCCTAACCTCACTAAAGTGTTCCATCCAACGCTGTCTTTCTTCATCATCTTTTGTTAAAACAGATCCATCTCTCTTTTTGATGGGTATATGCTTCTTTTTCTTTACCGCAGTAGAGATTTCATTAATGAATAAAATTAATTGAGAAGAGCTGGTCTCAAAATATAGCAGCATAAACCCGTCTATATTCTGTATAATAGATGTTTCTATGAAAGTCATACTAATTCATTAAAAACTGATACTTATGTCAGCAATAGACGGTGCTGACATAAGGCCAATCTAAATCTAACAAAAATTTTATATTTAGATGACCTATTGTCAGCAACGGCTTTTGCTCCTAAACAACTATCACTTTTTAATTGATTAATATAATTTTTGTAACATTAATATCTGTTATACAGATTATATAAGCATACAAATTTATTTTTATTAAACACTCCCTTCTCCGGGACCACAACAATAAGAAGAAATCGAATTTATCCAGGACCGACGAGGTTCCGGGTTTAGCTTTGCGGCGCCTCTGCTGAGCTTCAGACTCCTGCATAGTCGTCATAGTGCTTTCATCCTTTCCCATCCATCCCATCATCATCCTTATATAACCTTATCTCTTTCACATATATAACCTATATCCTTCACATCCTTATCTCACTTTCGGGCTGCCAACGCAAGAGCCCGTGTCCTGCTATATTTTTAGCAGGGCGATCTAATACCTACCTACCTATCGTTTTCATTAAACGACTGCATTCATTGGTCAACGTAATTACATATGTTTGATAGTAAGTTGGTTGCTAATTACCTCATTAGTTATTCATTTAAATTAAATCTCTCATTTACAGTATGTCATAAAGATAGTAATATTTATCCAAAGTTGATACAGTTGAGATCTTGGACACATTGATAAAAAATATAGAAAATTTGATAGAACGAGAAATAGAATAAAAATTCCCAGGTAAAATATATAACAAAAACAACAACTACAAAAAGAGTTGATTACTAAAATGATTCCATGAGAACGAAACAGAGGATTCCCACCTTGACAGAAATAATTACGACGAGAACTTCCGGAGAAGAGAACCTTGATTTTTAAGAAGAAGAATTAGACGAAATGGAATCACAATCTCGCCTTCATAAGCGTTACGCTCCGTCCATCTGTCACACCTCAGAGAGACATTAAATGTCTTCAGTTTCAAGTTCACGGTGTAATTTACTCCACTGTCAAGTGATTTAATCCGCATTTTGGCAAGTAGAACTTTTCTCATATTTAGAGAATGGTTCAAATGTTTATGTTCATTATAACAATTATATTTTTTTTTCTCATAAATTTTCTCAATTATTTTCTCGGGATTTATATTTTTACTATCTTGTCGCTACATGTTTCATTTTATAATCACCAGTGCTTTCTCAATGATTATTAAAAAAAAAAAAAAAAAATGATATCGGGAATTCTTGTTCATAGAAATAATTTATATCAAAACATCTTTTTAAATTCATCCTTCGGGGCTCCTATACCCACCTATTTAGAAAATATAGCTAAAATGATTATCGAATATTACTTGACAATAGAAATAAGATAAAAACTACTACAGAAATAATAGCTGCTAAAACGATTAAAAGATAATAATAATATTTACCGATAAGAAAATGGATGATAACATAATTGATTATTGATAACTGATAATTGATAATTGATAAATAATAATTGATAATCAATATTCTATAATTCATTAATCATTATTAATCAATAATCAATAATCAATAAATATTGATAATCAATAATCGATAACTAATTTACAATTAATAATAATAATAATAATAATAATAATAATAATAATAATAATAATAATAATAATAATAATAATAATTTAAAACTGAAAAGACTCCCTCTCCAGGTTTTTAACCTTGACACACTTACAGTCTTCACACATGAAACTACTCACCAAAGTCTTTATACAGTAGTACCATATTAAGAAGAGATGAGACTACATAATGCAAGTCATTAATTTTCTGCAACCTTGTATTTGTTTCTATACGTAAACATGAGTACAAATGGGTGCTATGCTATCGGACTACGTTCTTTTTATTATTAAGACTTTATTATTATTTTTTATATTTGGTATATAAGTATCTTCGATAGGAATCGATAAAGTAAATGTATAACTGTTCAATAAATTTTAGTTATTTACATAAAAATTCACTTGCTATTGAAAATACCATTATTTACTCTATGTTTGTCTAATGAAATACAATTTGCTTTTATGAAATATACGAGAATAAAACAATAATTTTTTGGAAAAATGGCAAAAATAGCCAACGCAAATTTTCTGACATGCATGACGCTTTTGTTTGATAAAATATTGAAGTTGAAGGAACTTCAATCATAGAAATAGTTTCAATAAACATTTGGAGAGAAATAAATATTAGAAATTATAATTACTTCTTCTCCCTTTCCTCTCTTAATACTCTTCCTCACTCTTCCCCTTCCAATCCTCCTCCCAGAGAGAGAGAGAGAGAGAGAGAGAGAGAGAGAGAGAGAGATTATCTTTCAGATTCCTTTCAAACCACAATAATTTTTGAAAAATACACCAATTACATAAAAAAAAATCATTGGAAATGAGACCTCAAAAGAATTATAGAAGAATTTCAAGTTTTTCACAAGAATTTTTGCGAACTTAAAAGTGATTTTAGCAGTTGATGATGATAAAGCATTTCCTAATAACCTTTGATATACTGTACAGTGGATGGTTGGGGAGGATAGGGGGTTGGGATACGGGAGGATTTATTCAGTCTCTCTCTCTCTCTCTCTCTCTCTCTCTCTCTCTCTCTGTTTGTCAGCATTTGGTTTCAAGTACATGGTTTTGCTCCAAGGCCAATTTTATATAGGTAGGATATTAAATGCATTGTCATGTCTATCTGAATATGAGAGAGAGAGAGAGAGAGAGAGAGAGAGAGAGAGAGAGAGAGAGAGAATAAATAAATGAATTAAAATGAAATAAATTGATAAACAAACCTTCAATAACTCACTGAGGAGTTTGGGGAGCCCACATTCCCCCGAGAGAGGTTAAGGCGTATTAAACAATGAGAGAGAGAGAGAGAGAGAGAGAGAGAGAGAGAGAGAAATCAATAATCATGGAGACTATTAACGTACCTTGTTTTACTTTCATCAAGAAAACACCGTATAGAAGTTATGTACTTCAGAATTTAATGCCACAACTGCTCTTGCAATTACTGCAACCGCAGAAGAAAATTAGAGGCGGAAGTCCAGCTTGGAATTACGTTCCTTCTCTTTTTATTATAAATCTCTGCTGCAGAAATTAAGGAGTTAGATCTGATTCTTCCTTTTGCTTTTTGTTTCCAGTCAGTATCGTATAGCGAGTCTTTTGGTTCTATCTATTAGAATATGTATAAACACACACACACACCACACACACACACACACACACACACATATATATATATAATGCATACATATATATACATATATATATATATATATATATATACTGTATATGTGTGTATATTTATACATACATATATATATACATATATATACACACACACACACATATATATATATATATATATAGAGAGAGAGAGAGAGAGAGAGAGAGAGAGAGAGAGAGAGAGAGAGAGAGAGAGAGAGAGTAGCTGCTTCATCAAGTGACTGCTAGCATGGCCAAACAAATGTCATTAGCGGATTAATGACATGAAAATAGAAAAAATTCTGTGTCATAGCTACCATTATATTACTAGATGACTAAGGACCATAATAATGAATGAAAATGGAAATGTTACGCCTAGTCACCTGACATGTTGACCTTCGCTTTTCATTATCAGCAATTTTTGCTGTTTATGCCTGACCGATAAGGTTTGTTGATAGTTTCAGTAACGTCTTCCTACTTACGAGAAAATTGTTAAATTTGCTTATAAAATTCTAGTTTTTATCCGGCTTAGAACCAACATGAGTTCTGAACTCCAATGGCAGATTTGGTACATGTATAATTCAAACAAAAACAACAAGAGAAATAACCACAACAACAACAACAACAACAACAACGAATGCAGCCGTTTCTAGTCCACTGTAGGATAAAGTCCTCGGACATGTCAATTCATATCTTAGGTTTAGCCAATTTTCATTACCACGCTGGCCATTGCAGACTGGTGATGATGGGAGATTTTCGTCTGATCGCTCAAAGCAAACCGACCTAGTATGAGTGACCCTAACTAATACAGCTTTGCTGATCATGGCGATACGTAAACCCTTTTTTGCTAGGCTGCATATGAATGGCAGTGTCAAGGGAAAGTGACACTGTCCTAACTAGTAGGATAATGTCATGGAGTACGACCATACTGTATATACATATGACCAGCCCCTAAACTCCCTCTCCACCCAAGCTAGGACCAGGGAGGGCCAGCCAATGTCTGCTGATGATTCAGCAGGTAGACTTATAGGCTTATTGGCTCGCAAAGATGGTGAGGTTACACACACTTAAAAAACTATTGAATTCGATCGGGATTCGAGCCCCAGTCCGGGGAGCGCCAGGCAGGGACGTTTTCAGTAGGCCCACCAGAACTGAGGTTGATGG